>NC_067406.1:35194239-35495137 GCF_009764475.1 Pristis pectinata | reverse complement strand
ATATCTCCCTTGAAATTCCCACCCATTACTTTAAAGCCATGCCCTCTTGTACTGAGCATTGGTGCCCTGGGAAAGAGGCGCTGGCTGTCTACTCTATCTATTCCTCTTAATATTTTGTATACCTCTATCATGTCTCCCCTCATCCTCCTTCTCTCCAAAGTGTAAAGCCCTAGTTCCCTTAGTGTCTCCTCATAATCCATACTCTCCAATCCAGGCAGCATCCTGGTAAATCTCCTCTGCACCCTTTCCAATGCTTCCACATCCTTCCTATAATGAGGCAACCAGAACTGGACACAGTACTCCAAGTGTGGTCTAACCAGAGTTTTGTAGAGTTGCATCATTACCTCGCGGCTCTTAAACTCAGTCCCACGATTTATGAAAGCTAACATCCCATAAGCTTTCTTAACTACCCTATCTGCCTGTGAGGCAACTTTCAGTGATCTGTGGATATGAACCCCCAGATCCCTCTGCTCCTCCACACTACCCAGAATCCTGCCATCAACCTTGTACTCCGCCTTGGAGTTTGTCCTTCCAAAGTGTACCACCTCACACTTCTCCAGATTGAACTCCATGAATTAACTGGATCATTCAGTGATTTGCAGAGAATTGAAGATGGATCTACAAAGCAGCACTTGAGGGAATATTATGCATCATTTGGACTCTTCTGACTATTCATTGGTGCGGTGGCAATGATGAGAGTACGGAGAGGTTCACTTGGTCACTTGGTTGGCATTATAGAGTGTTCAGCAGAGTCAGCACTTTTTAAGGGGGTCCTTTATTGTCTGCCACGACAATGTCTCCCTCCTCTGTTACTTGAGAGGTGAAGCTGACATTGCTGGACAGGGCCATCCTTCAATAGCCTACGCCATACTTTTGGGGACAACTGGGAAGAACTGATGGCATAGAGTCACAGAGTTGTACAGCAGAGAAACAGACCCTTCGGCCCACCACAACCATGCTGACCTTTTTGCCCATTTACATTAATCCCTTTTTGCCCACCTACAATAATCTCATTTACCTACATTAGGATCATACCCTTTTATGCCTTGACTATTTAAATGTCTGTCTGAGTGCTTCTTAAATGTAGAAATTTTATCGGATTCCATCACCTCCTCTGGTAGTGACTTCCAGCTATCAAACACTCTCTATGTAAAAGAATCCTCAGATCCCCTTTAAGCCTCCATCCTCTCACCTTAAACCTATGCCCTTTTGTTTCTGATACCCCTACAATGGGAAAAAGACTCTATCTACCCTATTTATGCCTCTTATAATTTTATATACTTCCATCAGGCCACCTCTCAGCCTCCTCCGCTGCAGGGAAAAGAAGACCAGCCTCTCCAATCACTCCCCATAAGTAAAGTAAAGTAAAGGGCAGGCATGGTAGTGTAGCGGTTAGCATAACGCTTTACAGTGCCAGTGACCCGGGTTCTATTTCAGCTACTGTCTGTAAGGAGTTTGTATGTTCTCCCCATGTCTGCGTGGGTTCCCTCCAGATGCTCCGGTTTCCTCCTACATTACAAAGATGTATAGGTTAGGAAGTTGTGGGCATGCTATGCTGGCACCGGAAGTGAGGCGACACTTGCGGGCTGCCCCCAGAACACTCTACGCAAAAGATGCATTTCACTGTGTGTTTCGTTGTACATGTGACTAATAAAGATATCTTATCTTATCTTTAAAGTTCTCCAGTCTCGGCAACATCCTGGTGTTTTCTCTGCACTATCTCCAGTGCAATTACATTCTTCCTATAATGTGACAACCAGAACTGCAAACAATACTTCAAGTGCAGTGGAGCCAGTGTTTTGTAAAGTTGCAACATATATTCCAACTTTTATATTCTTTGACCTGACCTGTGAAGGGAAGCATGCTATATGTCTTCTTCACCACCCTATCTACCTATGTAGACACTTTCAGGGAACTATGGATTTGAACTACAAGGTCCCTTTGTTCATCCACATTCTTTAGTGCTCTACCATTCACTATATATGTCCTACAGCTATTTGATTTCCTGAAATGCATCCCCTCGTATTTGTCGGGATTAACTTCCATTTACCAATGCTCTGCCCAGCTTTCCATCTGATCTATATCCTGCTGAAGCCTTAGGCAATATTTCTGGATATCCACAACACAACCAACTTTTGTATATTCTGCAAATTTATTAATCATATCTCCTACATTCATATTGAAGTTGTAAATAAATGTCACAAACAGTAAGGGTCCTAGCATTGATCCCTGTGGTATATGGGTCACAGACGTCCAATCAGAAGAGGATCCTTTCACCACTACCTTCTACCTCCACTCACTGCCAATTTTGGATCCATTTAGCCAGCTTACCTTGCATCCCATGTGCCTTAACCTTCTGGACCAGCCTACCATGTGGGACCATTCAAATGCCTGACTGAAGTCCATACAGACATCATCTAACGTCATGCTTTCATTAGTCACTCTGGTCAGCTCCTGAAAAATCTCAATCAAATTATGAGACAGGGTTCCTCCCGCACAAAGCCAAGCTGAATGTACATAAATGATATCTTTTAGGATATTCTTTAATAATTTCCCTACCACTGATGTATGGCTCGCCAGCCTGTAGTAACCTGGCTTATCCCTGATGCTCATCTTAAAGAAAGGAACAGCATTAGCTATCCTCCTGCCTTCTGGTACATTGCCTGTGGCTAACAAAGGTGCAAAAATCTCTGTCAGGGCTGCAGCTTTCTCCTCCCTTGCTTCCCATAACATCCTGGGAAAGATCTCATCAGGCTCTGGAGATTTGTCAAACATTATGCATCCCATGACATCTAACACATTCTCCTCCTTAATGAGATATCTTTATTAGTCACATGTTCCACAGGAGTAGTGCCGGATGATTAGAGGGTGGCAAATGTTGTTCCTTTGTTTAAGAAAGGAAGTAGGGATAACCCTGAGAATTACAGACCAGTGAGTCTTACTTCAGTGGTGGGCAAATTACTGGAGAAGATTAAGAACAGGATTTATGGGCATTTAGAGAAGCATAGACTGATTAGGGACAGTCAGCATGGCTTTGTGAGGGGCAGGTTGTGCCTCACAAGCCTGATTGAATTCTTTGAGGATGTGACAAAGCACATTGATGAAGGTAGAGCAGTGGATGTGGTGTACATGGATTTTAATAAGGCGTTTGATAAGGTTCCTCATGGAAGGCTTATTCAGAAAGTCAGGAGGCATGGGATCCAGGGAAACTTGGCCGTGTGGATTCAGAATTGGCTCGCCTATAGAAGGCAGAGGGTGGTGGTAGATGGAGCATATTCTGCCTTGAAGTCGGTGACCAGTGAGTTCCGCAGGGATCTGCTCTGGGACCCCCGCTCTTTGTGATTTTTATAAATGACTTGGATGAGGATGTGGAAGTATGGGTTAGTAAGTTTGCTGATGACACAAAGGTTGGTGGTGTTGTGGATAGTGTAGAATGTTGCTGTAGATTACAACAGGATATTGATAGAATGCAGAGCTGAGCTGAGGAGTGGCAGATGGAGTTCAACCCAGATAAGTATGAAGTGATACACCTCAGGAGATCAAAATCGAAGGTAGAATACAAGGTTAATGGCAGGACTCTTAGCAGTGTGGAGGAACAGAGGGATCTTGGGGTCCACGTCCATAGATCCCTAAAGGTTGCCACGCAGGTCAATAGGGTTGTTAAGAAGGCTTATGGAGTGTTGGCCTTCATTAGTCGGGATATTGAGTTCAAGAGCCGTGAGGTGATGTTGCAGCTCCATAGAACTCTGGTCAGACCACACTTGGAGTGTTGTGTTCAGTTCTGGTCGCCTTGTGGATGTGGAAGCTTTAGAGAGGGTGCAGAGGAGATTTACCAGGATGTTGCCTGGATTGGAGAGCATGTCTTATGAGGATAGGTTGAGTGAGCTAGGGCTTTTCTCTTTGGAGAGAAGGAGGATGAGAGGTGACTTGATAGGGGTGTACAAGATGATAAGAGGCATAGATGGGCATAGAAGGCATAGAAGACATAGGTGGACAGTCAGAGACTTTTTCCCAGGGCGACAATGGCTAACACGAGGGGACATAATTTTTTAAGGTGATTGGAGGAAGGTATAAGGGGGATGTCAGAGGTAAGTTTTTTACACAGAGAGTGGTGGGTGCGTGGAATGCACTGCCTGCAGAGGTTGTGGGGGCAGATACATTGGGGACATTTAAGAGACTCTTAGATAGACATATGAGTGACAGAGAAATGGAGGACTATGTGGGAGTGAAGGGTTAGATAGATCTTAGAGCAGGATAAAACGTCGGCACAACATTGTGGGCTGAAGGGCCTGTACTGTGCTGTAGTATTCTATGTTCTATGTTCATCGAAACACACAGTGAAATGCATCTTTTGCATGGAATGTTCTGGGGCAGCCCACAAGTGTCGCTAAGCTTCTGGCACCAACATAGCATGCCCACAACTTCCTAACCCGTACGTCTTTGTAATGTGGGAGGAAACCGGAGCACCCAGAGGAAATCCATGCAGCCACGGAAAGAATGTACAAACTCTTTACAGACAGCGGCCAGAATTGAACCAGGGTCACTGACGCTGTAATAGCATTACGCTAACTGCTACACCTGCTCCAGATTATACATGTACCCCTTCCTGAATTCACTACCTTCCACATCCTTCTTCTTGATGAATGCAGATGAGGTATTCGTTTAGGGCAATAACTAAACAATTGAGAACAAAGTCTAAGGGAAAAGCAGCCTGTTTAGCACCCAGTGCCAGGTTGTTACCTGTGGAAGTTTCTCCATTACCAGATCTACATTGTTTCCTGTAGTTGCCAGGTGTTTGCCTTTCTGTCTGTTGACTCATTTAGCATTTGATGGAGCTAGCCCATAAGACACAGGAGCAGAATTGGGCCATTCAATCTCCACTATTCAATCATGACTGATTTATTTTTCCCTCTCAACCCCATTCAGTTGTCTTCTCCCCATAACCTTTGATGCCCTTATTAATCAAGAACCTATCAACCTCCACTTTAAATATACTCAATGACTTGGCCTCCACAGCCATCTGTGGCAATGAATTCCATAGATTCACCACCCTCTGGCTAAAGAAATTCCTCCTCATCTCAGTTCTAAATGGATGTCCTTTTATTCTGAGGCTGTGCCCTCTGGTCCTAGACTCTCCCTCTGGTGGAAACATCACCTGTGACCCCAGCAGCCAGGGATCTTGGTGGTAAATGCCTGATGCGTGGCTGGTAGAACAGACCCTTGTGAGTGTTATCCCTGTGCATCATTCTGTTCACAATTGGATGCTGTGGAGGAGCAAATAGCTCTCCCATCCCTCAGGGTAGAGCTGGCCCTGAATGTCAAACAGTATGAGCTCGCTAAGGATAAATGAGTGTTGGGAACTGACAGAATGTCACATATCTCTGTTATCACACCAGAAAACCTAAGGCTGTGAAGACATTTCTCATCAATGAAATCCAGGTCAGATATAACGTCTCTGAAATTTCTCTGCTGTATTTAAAGATAACTAATTTGCACATATAAAGTATAAATCTGTAGGTTTGTGGAGAGGAGCTAGATGTTACTTACATACCATAACAGAGAAGGAGGCAAATCAGCTCATCATGTCCATCCAACTCCCAAAAGAACAATCCTATTCATCCCGTTCTCCTCTTCTTATTTCCCTATAACTTATTCTCTTGCACATTCACATCAACGACCTTTTGATTCTTTTACCACTTATCTACACTTGGGTAACTTATAGTCACAGCTTAATCTGCCAATACATATTTGAGAGTGGGAGGAAATCAGAGCACTCTGTGGAAACTAATGCGGTCACAGGGAGAACATGCAAACTCCATATAGACAGCATCTGTGGTCAGGATTGAACCCAGGTCTGTGAGGTAAAAGCATTAACAGTTGCACCACTCTACTGCCAACATTAGTGGGACTTACCTGGTCAACTCTGTCAAAGAAATCTCACAGGCAGAGAGTGATACAGCATAGAAAAGAGGCCCTTTGACCCAACTCATCCATGCCAGCCAAGATGTCCATTTAAGCTAGTCCCATTTGCCCGTGTTTGGCCCACATCCCTCTAATCCTTTCCTATCCATTTACCTCTCCAATCGTCTCTTAAATGTTGTTAATGTACCTGCCACAACCACTTCCTCTGGCAGCTCGTTCCATATACACACCACCCTCTATGTGAAGAAATTACCCCTCAGGTCCCTTATAAATCTTTCTCGTCTCAATTTAAACTCATGCCCTTTAGTTTTTAATTCCCTTTCCCTGAGAAAAAGACTGTGTGTATTCATTAAATCAAATTTTGGTATTTTATAGCAGTGCTACTTTGAGTAATCTGACCTGGTTAATGATGTATAACCTGGAATGAATATTTGGACCAGTATAAGCCAATAGTGCAAGTTCAGCCAATTAAAGATCCTATAGATCCTTCACAATTTCAAACCAGTCTTGTGGTGTGTGCAGGGAAAGAAGTGAATTGAGTAACATGCTGTGGTGCATGGGGATGATGAGATTTGTCTGAACTGATGAAGTTCAGATGCAATGGGTTTAAAAATCTTCTGGTCATTTTCCCAGCAGTTGAACCAAATTCACATTTGCCAGATCCTTCCAATACTTACCATGGTGAACATGAGATCATCGGAGAGAGCACCTACTCATATTATTTCAGGCACGTCTCAGACATCCGCTAGCTCAATGGTGTTAAAAATCCAGCACCCAGTTGCTATCGCAATACCGAGTAGGGTTTAGAGATGTGGCCATGTAGCCTGTAGTATTTGAAATATTAATATGTAAACTCTATTATTTCAAAATTATCTGCTGGTTCTACCATAACTTCCTGACATCCACACATCACATGATAAGAGTGTAATGCTAACTTCACCTGCTTATATATGTACATGAATGATATTTAACAACTGAAAATGAACCTAAATTTCTGTAATGTTGCCTTGAATATCTCCACAGAATAGTATTGTTAGCCTTACTAACATGGTATAAAATAAGTAAATAATATATTTCTGGACCACTTCAGAAAACTATAGACCTGTTTGAAAGCAACTGAGAAAACTTAGAAACTAACAATTCTAATCTATGGATAAAATATGCTACTCTGAAGTTCAGCTTGGCTTTATACTTGTTTGTACAGGACTGGACACCATACATAATACAAATGTTGCTTCTCTGCAAAACTGCATGTGGACAAAGTACTATTTGCAGAGGAGTTGCTCTTCAACAGGCAGTGTGGTGCAAAGTCTAGTGTTGGCATGCAGCCTATAAAACCCTTGCTGTGAGCAGACCACAATATGTGTCAGAGCTAAGAAATATCACAGGGCTTGTGGGATCCTGGTGCTGTGGATACACTGTCCTATTACATCAGATATAAAGCTACAGCTGTGCTTGACAGGAAACATGACATGTATTGTTACCCTAGCACTAGTAAACACAAGAACACAAGAAAATAGGAGCAGGAGTAGACCGCCAGGCATCTAAAACCTGCACTGTCATTCGATAAGATCACATCAGATCTATCCCAGGCCTCCTCTTCTGTGTTTATTCCTCATAATTCTCAATTCTTTGATCTTTCAAATATTTATCCAGAATTTCAGAAATTCACAACCATCTGAGAAAGCATTTTCTATGCATCTCAGTTTTACATGACTGGTCCCTTATTTTGTAGCTATGCCCCTTGTTTGTGACTCTCCCACTAGTGAGAGCACCTCAGCATCTGCCCTGTTAAGCCCCCTTAGGATCTGATATGTTTGAATAAAGTCACCCCTCGTTCTTCCAAACACTAAGGAATGCAGACCCACATTCATAACATTATTCACACTGTTGCTATACAGTTTTTTTATGAACATGCTTTGAAGCCTTTTCCCTGGGACCGTCATGTGTGTTTCAGTTTATTGTAACATTAGTAGACATTTGCATGCGTATTAGAACCATGGAAATGTACAGCACAGAAGGCTGAACAGTTCATCGTACTACTATGTCTTATGAGGATAGGTTGAGTGAGCTAGGGCTTTTCTCTTTGGAGAGAAGAAGGATGAGAGGTGACTTGACAGAGGTGTACAAGATGACAAGAGGCATAGATCGAGTGGACAGTCAGAGACTTTTTCCCAGGGTGACAATGGCTAACACAAGGGGACATAATTTTAAGGTGATTGGAGGAAGGTATAAAGGGGATGTCAGAGGTAAGTATTTTACACAGAGAGTGGTGGGTGCGTGGAACGCACTGCCAGCAAAGGTTGTGGGGGCAGATACACTAGGGACATTTAAGAGACTCTTAGATAGCCACATGAATGACAGAGAAGTGGAGGACTATGTGGGAGGGAAGGGTTAGATAGATCTTAGAGCAGGATAAAATGTCAGCACAACATGATGGGCCGAAGGGCCTGTACTGTGCTGTAGTGTTCTATGTTCTATGTTCTATGTCTTTTCTAAAACAATCAACATCTGATCATATTGATTTCTTGGTTTTGCACCTTTCCCCATTTTAAGTAATTTTTCCTTCAAAAATGTAATGGTTTCTGCTTTACTACCTTTATAACAAAGCAATCCATAGTCCAAGGACATGTTGCTTAAGGAAATTCCTCACCATAGGCTTTCTGATCATTTTAAATTTTCACGTACTTCCTGACCAGTCAGTAGCTAGCAAAGCCCAAATCAGAAGAATGACTGAATAAGAGAGAAAGTGCTCATCTCAAAAGTCATTTGTTGTCAGGAGGCCTAAGGTGGTGGTGTGTGGGGATGGGGGAGGGTAGGGAGGGGAGGGGAGGTTCCTGCATCCTCAACTCCTGACAATCATAGAATTATGCAGCCAAGCCAGTCACAACAATGTGGGAAAATTGTCCATACATTTATCTAGTCCATGAAAGTTCAGCAGATTGCTGTACCCATTATTCTACACTCAGTGATCAACAGTGTTATAGAAGGAGTCATTAACACTGCTTTCAAATGGGGGTTAGCATAACGCTATTACGATGCCAGCGACCTGGGTTCAATTCCGGCCGGTGTCTGTAAGGAGTTTGTATGTTCTCCCCGTGTCTGCATGGGTTTCCTCAGGGTGCTCTGGTTTCCTCCTACATTCCAAAGACGTACGGGTTAGGAAGTTGTGGGCATGTCATGTTGGCGCCAGAAGCATAGCGACATTTGCGGGCTGCCCCCGGAACATTCTACACAAAAGACACATTTCACTGTGTGTTTCGATGTACATGTGGCTAATAAAGATATCTGTCTATCTGTCTGTCTATCTATCTATCTATCTATCTATCTATCTATCTATCTATCTATCTATCTATCTATCTATCTATCTATCTATCTATCTATCTACCTATCTGTCTATCTATCTGTCTATCTATCTATCTATCTGTCTATCTGTCTATCTATCTGTCTATCTAACCTACTTACCGGTGCTCTGTTTGAGTTTCATCAGGGCCATCGAGCTCCAGACCTCTTTACAGTCTTGCTTCAAACATGGCTGAAAAGTTAAATTCCAGAGTTAAACTCCCTCTGTGATCTCCTCTGGTCTCTACCTCCTCAACCATGCTTTTCCCTCCTATATATTGGGCTTCCCCTTTTCCTATCTTCAGTCCTGAAGAAGGGTCCTGACCCGAAACTTTGACTGCCTGTTTTTCTCCAAGGCTGCTGCCTGGCCTGCTCCAGCATCATAGTGTTTTTCATCCAGATTCCAGCATCTGCAGTCCTTTGGTTCTCTAAGACCTAATCAATATTCAGGCATGGGCTGTAACTTTGCAAGCAGTAGTCAGATCAAACATTGCTAGATAATGAACATTTCTAACAAGAGATGGTCTTACCCACAACTTTGACATTCAGTGCATTTGTCACTGCAGAGCCTCATATCATCAATATTCATGAACTCACCACTGACCAGCAGCCTAGCTTGTTGTCAAATGAATATTTTAGTGATCAGAACAGGGCCAGAAGCTGGGTATCTTGCAAAGATGACTCATCTCCAACATTCCAAAACATTTCCTTGATCTACCAACCACCTATCAGGAGCACGATTAATTAATCCCCACTTGCCTCGATGACTGCAGCTCCACAAACACTCAAGAAGCCACGGTAGTGTAATGGTTAGTGTAACGCTATTACAGCACCAGTGACCCGGGTTCAATTCTGGCCACTGTCTGTAAGGAGTTCATACGTTCTCCCTGTGTCTGCGTGAGTTTCCTCCGGGTGCTCCGGTTTCCTCCCACATTCCAAAGATGTACAGGTTAGGAAGTTGTGGGCATGCTATGTTGGCGATGGAAGCGTGGCGACACTTGCGGGCTGCCCCCAGAACATTCTACGTAAAAGATGCATTACACTGTGTGTTTTGATGTGCATGTGACTAATGACGAAATCTTATCATTCAATTTACCAGCACTGGCAATGTGACCGGCTCTGAGGCTCAGAAGGATAGGATGCAGTCAGACAGGGCGATAGTGATAGGAGACTTGAGAGTGATGGGGACAAACAGGAGATACTATGGCCACAGAAGAGGTGCCAGGATGGTGTGTTGCCTTCCGGGTGCCAGGGTCAAGATGTCTCTGAGCGACTGCAGAAAATTCTAGAGTGGGAGGGGCAACAGCCAGAGGCCATTTTACATGTTGGCACAAATGACATAGGTAGAACAAGGGATGAGGTCCTGCAGAATAAGTATAGGGAGTAGGTCAGAAGTTAAGAAGCAGGACCTCAAGGGTAGTGATCTCCGGATAACTCCCAGTGCCAGGTGCTAGTGAGGTCAGAAATAGAAAGATGGGCCAGATGAATTTGTGGTTGAGAGCTGGTGCAGGGGCAGGGATTCAGGTTCTTGGACCATTGGGATCTCTTCTGGGGTTGAGATGACCTGTACAAGAGGGACTGGTTGCACTTGAACCAGAGAGGGACTAATATCCTTGCGGGGAAGTTTGCTGGTGCTACATGGGAGGGTTTAAACTAGATTGGCAGGGGGTGGGACTCTGATTGGGAGCAAGTCATGGGATAAAGCAGTAGTCAGCGAGAGCAAGTTTGGTAATCAGGATACCCGGGGGCACAGTGAAAGAAGGGAAAGGAATACCCAGTTAAACTGCATTTATTTCAATGCACGCCGATTAACAGGTAAGGCGGACGGACTCAGAGCGTGGATTGGCTCTGAGGACTGGGATGTTACAGCCATAGCAGAAACATGGCTGAGAGAAGGGCAGGACTGGCAGCTCAATGTTCCAGGATACAGATGCTACAGGTGTGACAGATGTGCAGGTAAGTGAGGAGGGGGTGTTGCCTTTTTGATAAGGGAGGATGTAACAGCAGGGTTTAGTGATTACATATTTGGAGGATTGTCCAGTGAGGGTAGAATTTAGGAAAAAGAAGGGAAGTGTCACTCTTGTGGGGGTGTATTATAGACCCTCCCCAATAGTCAGCGGGAACTTGAGGGGCAGGTGTGTAGAGAAATTGCTCATCGTTGGAAGAATAAGAGGGTTGTATTAGTGGGAGATTTTAATTTCCACGGTACTGACTGGGCCACACGGAGTGTTAAGGGCCTAGACGGGGTGGAATTTGTGAAATGTGTCCAGGAAAGTTTCCAGAGTCAATGTATAGAGGGATCTACTCAGGAGGGTGCAATACTGGACCTCCTCTTAGGGAACAAGGCAATCAGGGAGCACTTTGGCTCTAATGACCATAATTCTATTAGTTTTAAGATAGTGATGGAAGAAAGGTTAGGACAGGTCCACAGGTCAGGGTCCTAAACTGGAGCAGAACTAGTTTTGAGGGAATTAGGCAGGATCTAGCAGAGGTCGATTGCGTGAGCCTGTTTGAAGGGAAAGGAATGAAAGGCAAATGGGAGGCTTTTAAAGGTGAGATATCAAGAGTCCAGGAGCAGCATGTTCCTGTTAGAGCAAAGGGTAAACCTGGCAAGTTCTGGGAACCTTGGCTGACAAGAGATATTGATGCTCTGGTCAAGAAAAAGAAGGAAGCATACATTGGGTTTAGGAGGTTAGGGATGAGTGAATCCCTTGATGACTATAAAAAGATTAAAATCAATTAAAAGGGAAATCTGGAGGGCAATGAGAGGGAATGAGATGGATCTGGCAGGTAAGGTTAAGGAAAATCCCAAGAGGTTCTGTGGATAGAGTCCCCTCCATGGACTCAGTCCATATTTCTCACTGCCTCGGTAAAGCAGCCAGCATAATCAAAGACCTCACCCACTCCGAACATTCTCTCTTCTCTCCTCTCCCATTAGGCAGAAGTTACATGCCTGAAAGCATGTAGCACCAGGCTCAAGGTCAGCTTCTACCTCACTGTTATAAGACTATTGAATGGTTCGCTAGTATGATAAAATGGACTCTTGACGTCACAATCTACCTCGTTATGACCTTGCACTTTATTGTCTACCTGCACTGCACTTTCTCTGTAGCTGTGACACTTTACCCTGCATTCTGTCTTGTTTTACCTTGTGCTACCTCAATGCACTGTGTAATGAATTAATCTACATGAATGGTATGCAAGACATGTTTTTCACTGTACCTCAGTATAAGTGACAATAATAAACCAATTCCAATTCCAATATTAACAGTAAAATGTTGGCTAGGGAGAGAGTACTTCCCGTTAGAGATCAGCAGGGCCACCTATGTCTCGAGCCACAGGAGATGTGGTGGGATTTTTTAACAAATATTTCTCCTTGGTGTTTACTGAGGAGAAAATCATGGTTTCTTGAGAGATAAGGGAAACAAGTGGAGATGTTTTGGAGGACATTCATGTAACCAGGGAGGAGGTATTTGCAGCCTTACAGTGCATTAAGATGGATAAATCCCCAAGGGCTGACCAAGTACATCCTTGGACCTTGTGGGAGGCTAGAGAAGAAATTGTGGAGGCCCTTGCAGAGATTTTTGCTTCATTGTTAGCCACTGGTGAAGTTACCAAAGACTGGAAGGTGGCTAATGTTGTTCTGTTGTTTAATAAGGGTAGCAAGGACAAGCCAGAGAATTACAGGCCAATCTGCCTGACATCAGTAGTAGGGAAGTTACTGGAGGGAATTCTGAGGGCAGGATCTACCAGCATTTGGATAGGCAGTGTCCGATTAGCATGGCTTTGTTCATGGGAAGTCATGTTTGATGAATCTTTCAGAGTTCTTTGAAAAAGTAACCAAAAAGGTAGATGAGGGTAGGGTAGTGAATGTTGTCTATTTGGACTTTAGCAAGGTAGGCTGATCTGGAAAGTTAGGTTCCATGGAATCCAGAGAGAGCCAGTTAGGTGCACTTAAAATTAGCTCGGAGGTAGGAAGCAGTGGATGGTGGTTGAAGGTTGTTTCTCAGAATGGAGACCAGTGACTAGTGGTGTGCTGCAGGGGTCGGTGTTGGGACCCTTGTTACTTGCTATTTACGTAAATGATTTGGGTGTGAATGCACAAGGCTTGATCAGCAAGTTTACAGATGATGTGAAATTAGGAGGTGTTGTTGATAGTGAAGAAGATTATCATAGATTGCAGGGGGATCTTGATCGCTTAGGGAAGTGGGCCAAGGAGTGGCAAATGGATTTCAATACAGGTAGGTGTGAGGTGATGCATTTTGGAAAGTCAAACCAGCGTAGGACTTATACTATGAATGGGAGGGGACCCAGGAGTGTAATGGAACAGAGGGACCCAGGAGTACAAGTGCATAGTTTGCTGAAAGCGGCATCACAGGTAGACAGGGTAGTGAAAAAGGCGTTTAGCACGCTGGTCTTCATCAGTCAGGGCATTGAGTATAGGAGTTGGGACATTATGTTGCAGTTGTGTAAGTTGTTGGTGAGGCCACACTTGGAGTACTGTGTACAGTTTTGGTCACCCTGTTAGAGGAAAGATGTGGTTAAACTGGAAAGAGTGCAGAAAAGATTTACGAGGATGTTGCCAGGACTAGAGGGCCTGAGTTATAAGGAGAGATTGGCCAGGTGAGGTCTTTATTCCTTAGAACGTAGGAGAATGAGGAGCAACCTCATAGAAGTGTTTAAAATTATGAGGGGAATAGATAAGGTGGGTGGGAGCAGTCTTTACCCAGGGTAGGGGAGGCCAAAGCTGAGGGGAATAGATTTAGGGTGAGAGGGGAAAGATTTAAAAGGAACCTGAGGGGCAACTTTTTAACGCAGAGGGTGGGGAGTGTATGGAATGAGCTGCCAGGGGAAGTGGTTGAGGCAGGTACAATACTATCATTTAAGAAGACTTGGATTGATACATGCAGGGCAGGGGCCTGGAAGGATATGGGTGAACACAGGAAATTGGGACTAGCTGGGTGCACAATGTGGTCGGCATGGACTTGTTAGGCCAAAGGGGCCTGTATCTGTGCCGTATTGCTCCATGACTCTATGACAATGTATGGCTGCAGTGGGTATCATGTACTGAAACCTCTGTAGTTGTTCCCCAGGTTACTCCAACAGCAACCCCCCCCCCCCCCCCCAAACCTGCAACCTTGACCACCTGGAAGGTCAATGCACCAGGTGCATGGCAACACAAGCACATCAGGTTCCCCTTCAAGTTCCACATCCTGCCATATCACCGTTCTTGGAACTTTCTACCCAACAGCACTTAGGAAGACTGCAATGGTTCAGAAAGGCATTTCACCATCAGCTTCTCAAGGACATACAAGGATAAGAAATTAAATTTTCATTTGCCAGTAATATGAACCCACACGAATGAAGTAAATAATAAGATAATTCAAAATCAGTGATTGCTGATCACTAACCCTCTTGCCAGAAGAAATAGCTTTCTCCCAACTTGTTTAATCAAACCCCTCATAATGTTGAACAGCTCCATCAGATCTTTCCTTTTAACCTTGACTAACACAAAGGAAAATAATTCCAGCTTTCCAGTCTCTTCACTTACTGAGTGAATCATCCATAAGGATACCTTATTAAATGTTACACCAGATCTATACACAACTCTCCATCTGAGGGCCTACTAATTTGCAAAGGTTTTGGCAAGATTTCATGGTAAAGCACCAATGATGAGCAAGAAACCATAGTGTGTTCAGGAGGGTGCTTTTCTTAGAGATGCTGGAGAAAATCAGGCAGAGAATGAGGCTCTGTTTGGAAACCGTGTGGGGGTGACAATGGAACAAGGTGCTACCTGTGGTCCAGCAAGAGCTTTTTTATATGTCATTTTTGGTATCTGGTAGCATTTAGTTCCCATCCCTAACTGACCTTGAGAAAATGGGTTGTCCTACCACATAGAATCATAAAGTCCTACAACACAGAAACAGGCCCTTTGGCATGCCACGTCCATACTGACCATCGAGTACCCATCTACATAATTCCATTTACCAGCACTTGGTCTTTGCCTTTGTGATACTCCTTAAATGTTGTTTCATATCTACGTAAATGTGGTAGGATTGCAGAGCTTTGAACTGATCCATTAGTTCTGGGAGCACTCACCTCTGCCTACTGTGTGTTCGTTTTGCTGCTTAGAAAGCATGTAATCCACTACTGCAACTTCATCACGCATGCCTGGTAGTGCTCCTAACTTCCCCTTCTGCACTCACGAGTTGATCCTTTTGCTTGATAGTTATGGTGGAGTGAGGTGTATGCTGGACCATGAGGTTACTGATGTGGTGGTGTATGTTTCTGTTGCTGGTCGTGGATTACAGCACCTCATGGATGCCCTACTTTGAGCTAACAAATCTGCTCTGACTCTGTCCTATTTAGCATGCTTGTAGTGCCACCCAATATGATGAGGGATGCCCTCAGTATGGACACGGTGAGTTGGTTACTCTTTTCAGTGCTATCCTGGATAGATCCATCAGTAACAGATAGATTGAGGTATATAAGGTCAAGTAGGTTTATCCTTCATGTTGGAATGATAGAGAAATGGGAAGCTATGTGGGAGGGAAGGGTTAGATCTTAGAGCAGGATAAAATGTCAGCACAACATTGTGGGCCGAAAGGCCTGTACTGTGCTGTAGTGTTTTATGTTCTATGTTGGTTTGTTCATTAGCTGCTATAGGCCAAGTCTGACAGTAATGTCCTTCAGGACTTGTCAGCTTGGTCAGTAGTTGTTCTACCAGGATACGCTTGGTGATTGACATTGAAGTCTCTTACCCAAAGTAGATTCCATGCCCTTACTACTCTCAATGTTGCTTCCAAGTTTCATTCTACATGGGGTAGCTCTCTTCATTGGCTGAAGGAGGATGGTAGCTAATATTCAGGGGAAGTTTTCATGCCTGTGTTTGAGTTGATGCCAAGAGAATTCATGGGGTCTGGAATCAATGTTGAGGACACTCTAGATGAATGCATCCCACCTGTATACGACTGTATTACCGTCTCTAGTGGGTCTGCCCTGCCAGTGGGAGAGGATCCGCTCAGGAGGATTCTGGCACATTGCCCATGAGGTATGATTCAGTTAATACAAATATATCAAGCTGTTGCTTGTCTAGTATTCTTACAGCTGCCTGTCCTAAATTAGTGTGCTCAAGTGGACAATCTAGGGTGATTTTTCTCTGAATCATTAGCCAGATTAGAAATGTACCGAGATAGAACAAAAAGGCATTGCTAAATTCCCTGTGACCTCTCCAGCAATTATAGGGTAGTGTAAGCTGCACCAGAGTGCAGCAGCCAAGTTGAAGGATATTTAAGTGCCCCTTTCCCTTATACAATCACAAAAGGTTTTGTGTAACATTAAGCATACAATGGTCCATGCTTGTACATGATTAAATATTCTGATTCTATCCCAAGCCTCTCACCATTAGTTAGCTTTCATCACTCGTTATACTGACAGTATTATGTAAGCTGAAGTACTATAAAATAATTTACCATTGCCAAACACTTTCAACTCATACAGATTGTGGGAAGTTGGAGAACATATTTGGATTTGGCCTGATACATTAAGCTCTTTGATGATATTATATGAATAGGTCAATTTGCTTGGGAACTAACTATTCAGTCGTTCTTCCATTCAAAAAAGACCTCATAAACAAGGTTTAGTCATCTTAGAGAACAAAAATATATTGAATATTCTCCTCCACTAATTTTTGCATGTAAACTCAGATACTCTTCTACTTGCTGTTTTCCAAGCTTATTCATATTTTGCTGATATTTAACCTCTGTGTTCAGACATTATCCTTGTTAGTCTGCTTCTCTCCATCTCTCGGGCTTTTATGTCCTTTTTGTATCCCAAGACCAGATGGTTTCAATAAGCATGTGAAATTGGGGGTGGATGGGAACTGCACACCAGCAGTGCCGCCCACCACACCACCATGTCTGAGGATCATTCACTTGGCATTTTTGTTTGATGATAGTAGCATGTGGTTCAGATTTGCTTTTGGCACTCACAAACTGGTCTCTCCCAATGTTTGTGCATGAGAATGGAGCCATAGAGTCAGAGTTATACAGCATAGAAACAGGACCCTCGGCCAACCAAGTCCACACCAACCATTAAGCACCCAATCCCGCAGAAATCCTATTTTATTCTCCCCTCAACTACACACCAGGGGCAATTTACAGTGGCTAATTAACCTATTAACCCACAGGTTTTTGACATGTAGGAGGCAACTCATGAGGTAATAGCGAGAACCTGCAAACTCCACACAGACAGCACTGGAGGTCAGGATTGAACTGGGGTCCCTGGAGCTGTGAGGCAGCAGATCTACTGACTGTGCCACTGTGCAGCCTTCTTCTTGAATATTCTTGGAGCATCCACCTTCTACTATCTGTTTTATTGTCCACCACTATTAAAGACTAGATGGGGCAGGATTGCAGAGATTTGACCTAATCTGTCAATTAAATCAAAATAATGAGATGGAAAATGGAGAGAAATTATTTCAGACATAGATTTTTCATGATTTGGAAAACGTTGCTCTAAAAAGTGTTAGACTGGATTCCAAAGGAACTAACAACAGCCAGCAGTGGCAGTAATTAAACATATTGGGAGTGAAATGAAAGTATCAGTAATGGTGACCATGAAACTATCAGTGTCATTAAAAAACTGATCCAATTCATTTCTATTCTTCAAGGAAAGATCTGCTGCACTTATCTGCTGGTCAGGCCAATATGAGACTTCAGACCCACCAATATGATTGACTTTTAACTCCCTCCTACATTCAGGGGAAATTAGGGATGAACACTCATGCCAAGTTGGCAGCAATGTCCAAAAACCATGAATGAATAAAGAAAATTTGGCTATGCATCTGTAGAGCATTAAATTGCAGGCTAATGGAGAGAACACTATTGTGTGGAACTTAAGTAATCAGCTCATTCAAAAAACTGACACATGCATCACAGGCTGCATGCAGTAAAATTATTCTATGATCTTAATAGGTTGAGTAAAAAATGTAAAATTCCATAATGGATCAGTAAACATGTAGTGGCAGACACAGTAATACAATACACACAGAGCTGCTGGATGAAGTGAGCTTGATGGTCAAACATTATTCCAATATGCACATCCACAGTAGAAAGCACTGTATTGAGTGTTTTATATTCTTCAGAGTCAGACTCAAATAGAATGAGTATTGAATATAGAATGCTCAATTTACAAGTCCACAGTGGATGGAACAGACTCTTAATACCAATGGCAAGTAAATAGATATTTGAGTTCTCAAATGATATTTAAAGTCCTGACCATTGGACTTCTGACAGAACTATATTCTGTAAATTATTATAACAGTTTTTAATAATTCAAGCAAAATAAATTGGACAATTATGCAGTGTTGTGGAATACCTTTTAGTTCACAGAGATATAACTAATCTTGTTTACCACTTGGCACAGAATTTCTTTAGATTCTGCTTCAGTAGAGATCTATTTTTTTATTCAGTTTTACAACTACGTAAAAATAGAACATATATATTTATAGCGTCTTTCACATCCAGAGCTACAGCCCATGAAAGTCTTACTTTATGGACAGACACTGCAGTCATTCTGCACACAACAAAGTCTCCCACACAGCAGATGAGAAATGTAGCCAATTAAGCTGTCTTATAAATAGAAATCACTGAAGTATTTAGCAGATTGGGCAGCAACTGCGAGGGCAGTTCAATTACTGACCCAGATTTTGTGGGGAAATATTGGTAGTTCACAGTATAACTAATAACATTTTCTTGTGGAGCTGTGAGCAGTTTTGGAATTTTCACCTGAATACAGAAGTCCTGAAGTTCTGACCAAATTGGCAGGTTTTATCATTGCTTTACTGACTGAGCTCTGTGGGAATGAAGTTACAATAATTCCTTTCTATTTATAGTCCTCACAAACATCCTGTGCTAGGTGAACCTGATGCAATGCATACTGCCCCTCTCAATTTATTGAAAGGAATGGCTGCAAAGAACTAAGATAAATAATTTAGTTTTTTTTGTGTTTTGAATATTTATAGGTTTTACTGGCAAAGATCTGGAGGCTGAAGGGAGACCTGATAAAAGTTTTACACAGAGTGATAGGTACCTGCCAGGGGTAGTGGTGGAAGCAGATACGACAGCGGCGTTTAAGATAAACACAATGATATGCAGGTAATGGAGGGATATGGATCATGGACAGGCAGAAGAGATTTAGCTCAATTCAGCATTGTGTTTGGTGCCGACATTGTGGGCCTTGGGGCCTGTTCCTGTGCTGTTCTATCAATCTCTAGGGCCTAATGAGATGTATTTCGGGATGTAACAGGAAGCAAGGGAAGAGACTGCTGGGTCTCTAGCAGAGATTTTCAAATCTTGAAATCCTTTCAACCAGCCCTGATGCAGAGTTTTGACCTGAAACATTGACAATCCTTCTTCCCCTGGCGGACAGCGGACGTGGTACCCTTCTGCAAGAAGGGCAGCAGAGATAAGGCAAGTAATTACAGCTGGTGAGTCTAATACAAGGATAAGGAGGCTATTGGAAACATACTGAGGAACAGGATTAACCTTCATTTGGCAAGGCAGGGATTAATCAAAGATTGTTAGCATGGCTTTGCTAAGAGAAAATCCTGTCTGACCAATTTGATTAATTTTGATAAAGGAAGTAATTAGGTGTGTCAATGAGGATAGTGTGGTTGATATAGGCTACATGGACTTTAATAAGGCATTTGACAATGTCCGATATGGGAGACTGGTCCAAAAGGTAAAACCCCATGTGATCCAGGGCAATTTGGCAATTTGTACTCACATTTGGCTTGGTGATAGCAGGCAGAAGTTGAAGGTCAAACATTGCTTTTGTTATTGAAAGGCTGTGACCAGTGATGTCCTGCTGGGACCACGGGGCATAGTTTCAGGGTAAGAGTTAGGAGATTTAGAGAGGACTTGAGGAAGAATTTTTTCACCCAGCGGGTGGTTGAAATCTACTACTCACTACCGGGGGGCTTGTGAAGGCAGGAACTTCATAACATTTAAGAAATATCTCAATAAGCACTTGAAACATCATGATATTGATTACTATGGGCTGAGTGCTGGAAAATGATATTATATAAGACAATCAATTGATGGACAGCACAGATACAGTGGGCCAAAGGGACTGCTTCCTTACTGTATGACTCCATGACTCTGTATGACTCCATGACTATAGTATAACCTCCCTGCTTTTGTATTCAATTCCCCCAGCAATGTACAATACATTCTGTTAGCTTTCCTTATAGCTTGCTGTACCTGGATACAAGTCTTCTGTGAATCATACACCATGTCCCTCAGATCTCCCTGCATCTCAAAGGTTCACAATCTCCAACAATTTAGATAATGTGCTTGTCTTTCCTGCCAAAATGGGCATTTTCACATTTTCCAACACCATGCTCCATTTGCCAGTTCTTTGCCCACTCACTTAACAATCCTTTGTAGCCTCCTTATGTCCTCTTCGCAACTTATTTTCCTACCCAGCTTTGTGCCAACAACAAATTTTCAACTCTATTGCATCCATGTCATTTATATAAATTGTAAGATGTTGAGGTCCCTGCGCCGATCCCTGTGGCATTAATATTGACATTGCATGCTCTGAGTTTAGCTGCGTCCATAGTGAAGGATTAAGAGTAGATAAAGGAGATGTGAAAAGCTTGGCCCCAGTGAAATCCACTCTGGATATAAAGCAAAGATCTGAGTGCTTTTGGAAATGGAAAACATATTCACTCTGTGGATGGGAGATTAAAATCATCACTGTATGCCTCTTAACCTTATGATCATTTAGGAAAAATCCAAAGACTTTAAAGCAAGGAAGTATGAAGAAGAGGGAGTTTTTACTATCTATTTTAATACTTACCCTTGCTAACTTTATCTTACATTTTAATGTTTTCTTCTTTATAATCTTTTTTAGTCATTCAAACCTTTTTTATTATATTCTTTCCATTCCTATGATCTGTCACCTGTCTTTGCATGATTAAATGCTTTTCCTTTAAGTTTGAAACTACCTTTAACTATTTTAGTTACCCATGGATGGTGGTTCCTCCCCATGGGATTTTTCTTTCTTGTAGGAATGTATCTATTCTGTATATTTTGAAAGGCATCTCAACTAAGCAATCCCTTAACCTAGTTTGCTAGCTACCTCTGCTTTCTTGCCCACATAGTTGCTCTAACTTAAGTTTAAAATACCAGTCTCAAACCTATTCTTCGCTCCCTCAAACTGAATATAAAATTCAATCATATTATGATCACTGCCACCAAGGGGCACATTGGTGATGAAGTCATTAATTAATCCTATCTTGTAGCACAATACCAAGTTTAGTCTAGCCAGGACTCTGTGTGACTCCAGAACAAGATGCCCTAAGAAACTATCTTGATCTCACCCTATCAACACTTCATCTAGGCTATCTTTGCCCATGTGATTTTTCAGTCTATATGTGGATTAACATCTTGATAATATATCCACTAGCAACCTAGGAGAAGCCTAGCAGATAAACGTTCATAATGCCAGCCATTTCCATAGCTATAGGCAATGCAGTGTGTACCCTGTTCTAAAGTTGGAATCATGGCTGAGAAAATTACTAGATTTCAGTGATGTCCTCCTCTCTGAATATCAGAAATCTTTGTGAGAAGAATCGCTCCCTGCATGGGTTGGAACTACATAACCTCCTGCTGAAGTTTGTCTCCCTCTCCTGCTTCACCTTCTTCAGGCTGTAGATGGTCTTGGTCAACCTAGCTTCTACTTTTCCCTTCCAGTCAAGCGGAAAGTGTTTGAGTGGCCTTGTGTCCATAATAATCTGCTTTATGCAAGCACCTTGAAGTAATAAAAAATACTTTTGGACTAGACATACCACTCCCTTGCCCTTTGAAATTTGAAACGGTGGAAGATTATCAGAAAAGAATTGAGTATAGAATTGTGGTACCACCCAATCGGTCGGTAGTTGATGACCCTTTTAAATAACACTAGAAGTATAGAGGTCCTTTGTATTACTTAATGAGCAGTCAACTGTGCAACTGCAGAAGCATGGAGCTCCTAAATAACATACCTAGTTTTTAATCAGCATTACATGGTGATTGATGTCATGATCTTCACGTTCTATATACATCTAATAAATGCTAAAAATGCCCCTTTGCAAATAAAATATGCAACATGCAGTATGTTAGAACTGAATGCAGAAATTGCAAGTGTCATTTTGTAATGCTAAGTGCAAATAAGCTAAGTTTCTCTCCAACGGTCCTGATATTTCAGCAACTTAGGTCACGTTCCTGGATTTCTGTTTTTCTCCTGATCTTCTATTACAACAATTTCCCAGAGAACTGGCCATAAGTAGTCGAGATCACCTGCTGAATTTTTAGGAGTTCCTCCTGATTATGAAATGCCTGAGGAAATTTTAAATCCAAGAGTGAGACTTGACTCACAGTTTTATTTGGTCTACAGTGATGCCACTGAGCCAAACTAACATCATCTTAGTGGAATATCAAAAAATTGCAGCTGCTGGAAACCTGAACTTAACAAACAGAAGATTTTGGAACTATTCAGCAGGCCAGGCAGCATCTGTGCAGAGAGACACAGAATTAATGTTCTATGTTGAAGACCAGAAATGCATGTATTCCAAATGATGACACGCTCTAAGTTGCTGCACAAATAATTTTGAAAGACAACATTTGACATGTAAATACTTAGGTTATTAATCACAAAAATCATGTTTTTGAATAAATTTCCTTTTGATTTAGTGGAATCCATTTAACTTCTCTCAGTTTCCCTATCTTGATTTGATAGAACCATGATAACATTTAATGAAGCAAGATACTTCCAGCCTTCTTCCAGTCCCACACCAAGTTCAGTTTTCTCATTGCACTAAAATTGCATATTTTTAAATCCTCTTTCATCATAAACATAATGTGCCTTAGGCTGAAGGAATATCTTCATAAATATATCAAACTCAAAGGCCTGTTAATTAGGGTTGTTCATTCTGAAACATTCCATTAGGATGTATTACACCACATACCAGCCCTGGTCTATTGATAAATGTGTGGAAAGTATCCAATTTTCTTAAGATGTCACAGGACTTCATCAGTCCTGCAGCCTTCCTTTCATTTTGAAAATTGAAACAATTTGGGTAAAAACCCTGGCTTCTTCAACGACAGCTTGACAATCCAACAAGACAAAATCTTAGCAATGTTCTGCTTTTGAATAGTGTGATAAGCAATACAATAATGGATTGCTTGGATCCTGACATGTCAACACAAATGAAAGCCTGCAACACGCTTGGAATATCTCTGGGGGAATCACAAGCAGGACATTTAACAGACAGGTTTCACTTACTATACATTGTGAAGGATAACCTATATGGCATTCAGTACTCCATTTCTACAAAATATAATTTAGCCAGGCTTATGTTGGCCTTATCTCCAGACAGTTGTAATACAAAGAGCTTTGTCTGCACCCTATGTGGAATACTGCATTCAGTTCTGGGCTCCACAGCTCATGAAGGATCTATCTCATTGGGATTCATTGGACTGATGCCAGCATCAAAAGTGATAAGTTACGGGGAAAGATGAGTAGACTCAGTTTGTGTATCGTTGAATATCAAAAAAAGGTGTTCTGATTGAGCTGCTTAAAATAATGAGAGCCTTTTTTTTAGTTTAGATAGAGATAAACCATTTCCATTGTTGAAGGAGTGCAGAACAAGAAGGTAAAACTTTAAAATCAATGCATGGTTTCTCTGGGCTAATGTCAAAAAGCGTTTATTTACAGAAGTGTAATGGTATTCTCTCTCTCAAAAAGCTGTTGAGCCTAAGTCAATAGAAAACTTAAAAACTGCTATCAGTTGTCAGGTAAGGGTAGCAGGAGATATGGAACAAAGGCAAGTCATAGAATTATACAGTACGGAAACAGGCCTATGGCCCAACTTGACCATGCCGACTAAGACATCTATTTGAACTAGTCACATTTGCCTGCATTTGGCCCATATCCCTCTAAATCGTTTCTATCCATGTACCTGTCCAAATGTCTTTTAAATTTTGTAATTGTAACTGCCCTACAGCTTCCTCTGGCAGCCCCTTCCATACACCCCCCACCCTCTGTGTGAAAAAGTTACTCCTCAGGTCCATTTTAGTTCTTTTCTCTCTCACCTTAAATCTATATCCTCTAGTTTTAGAAACCCTCCCCCACCCCCACCCTGGGACAAAGATTGTGACCATTCACCTTATCTACAACTCCTGTACTCATTGGCTTGACCAATGAAAGCAAGCATGCCAAATGCGTTCTTCACCACCATGTCTGTGTCACCACTTTCAGGGAATTATATACCTGTACCCTTAATGTTATGTGATTTGAATTAAATAATAAATTAACCTTGAACCAATTGAGCATGCTCGGAAGCTTAATAACCTCTTTGCATTCATATGCTTCTCTGTTGTTATATGAGTTTCCTCAGAATTGCAAATGGCGGTGATGTGATGATGCTGTGAATATAAACATGATGAATAAAGACGATTCTAACACTTCAGACTCCTGCACCTACCCACACCATCTAAAGAATTTAATCTGCATTGCCCTCCTGACAAACAGAATTCTGGTTTGCATTCCTCCTCCTTCTTCCTTCCCCATTAGGAACATTTTGCTTTCAGCCCTGCATTTTCATGCCTATTGAGCATTAAATTTTCAGCAACCTTTAAAGCAAAAGTATTACTAATTTTGAAAGTAGATGTAAATATTGAAGCAAATCAATATTTGATCAAGAATTAGTTTGTTAAATGAAAAGGAGATAACCATTTAAACCCTAGAAGTTTAATAAACATCTTAGAGCTAAGTGTCAGTATATTCACAAAACATCTTACGATAGAAATTCTGTAAACTAATCGGGATTAATATTTTGTGGATTCAGTTGCAGAACCTCACAGGATGGAAGCATCAGTCATAAATCTTCACTGTACTTAAATTTGTTCCTTTTGCATTGGGTACGTTTTGTAGCAAAAAAAATAAAGGATATCAGAGGTTGGAATAATGACAATGGAAACCCAATAAGGCTCCAGGTTCTATGTAAATAAGTATCTTTGTAGTTTACTGACTCAGCTCACTTGCAATGTTGCTCACCTGTCTGAAGTGCAAAATTCAAAGTGCAGATAGCCTCATGTGTTAGAGTAGGTTTTGTAAAGGTGACTGCTGCATTTTAACTATTAGTCTCCATGTTGGTTTAGTTTTAGTTTAATACAGTAATACAATAAAATGTTGCTTAGGCAATGTAAGACTTTTATAACCAAAATACCATTTTCATTATTTTGCTGGGGAAGGGAAGCATGCACTCAAGAGTGCTAGAGACCCCAAGAGGATAGAGCGAGATATCTGGCATCCACGCTGCACAGTCCAGGCCAACACCTCCCAGCAGATGTTATTGATTGGGTTGAATACTGAAAGAGGAAGGAAAAGTTAGTGGGAAAGAATGCCTCTTTGTCTTTTGGTTTCTCTCCTTTTTACTACTATTGTTTATTTCCTTTTCTTTGTACGTTTATAATCCTGCTTTAATGTTCTTTTCATTTGGCTCTGTTTTGATTCCTCCATTTCATTTTCATGATTTCTCTTTTTGCCTTTGCTTCTCTTTATTTTTCTTATTATTTAACATCTTCCTTTTCACCATGCCTCACTTCTTTTCCAGTACAGCTTCATCTCCTTTCTAGCTGTACCTCTCCTTTTCCTTTGTATTCATGAGTTCCTGTCCCTTAAATTGATAAATTGGTTTATTATTGTCACATGTACCGAGGTACAGTGAAAAACTTATCATGCATGCCGTTCATACAGATTAATTCATTACGCAGTGCATTGAGGTAGTACAAGGTAAAACAATAACAGAATGCAGAATAAAGTATTACAGTTGCAGAGAACGTGCAGTGCAAGCAGAAAATAAGGTGCAAGGTCATAATGAGGTAGATTGTGAGATCAAGAGTCCATCTTATTGAACTAGGGAACCATCTATCGTAATGTTGCATGCAGAAAAGAGACAAGCCCTCATACTATGATTCCAGAAAAAACAGTCCAGTAATTGCTGATTGTCCCAGAACAAGCTTACCAACATGCAGGCTGATTCCAGGTCCAATATTGCTCAATAAACTTGAACTAGAAACATAGAAAATAGGAAAGGAGTAAGCCATTCAGCCCTCCACCAATCAACATTACTAGGGCTGACCATCTACTTCAGTACCCTGTTGCTACCTTTTCCCCACATCTCTTGATCCCTTTGGCATTAGGAAATATATCTATCTCCTGAATGTTTCAATGCTGTGGCATCTACTGCCTCCTGCAGTAGAGAATTCCACAGGCCCACCACCCTCTAGCTAAAGAAATTTCTCCTGATTTGGCATACTCCATAATCATGAGCTGAAATCTCCAGCCATCAGGAACATTCTCCCTGTATCTGGTCTGTCTAGTCATGTTAGAATGTTCTATGAGATCCCCTCTCATTCTTCTGCACTCCAGTGAATACAGGCATAACCAACCCGATCTTTCCTCATTCGTCAGTCTGCCATCCCAGGAATCAGATGTTGTCCTCGCTCTGTGGCAAGCACTTTCTTCCCCAAGACAAGATGATCAAAATTGCACACAATACTCCACATGGGGTCTCACCAAGGCCTGGTGCAGATGCAGCAAGGTGCCCTTGCTCCTGGGCTCAAGTCTTCTCACAAAAAAGGCCAACATGTCATTTGCCTTGCTAACTGCTTGCTGCACCTAAACATTTGCTGTCAGTAATTGGTGTACAAAGACACCCAAGTCTTATTGGACCTTCCCTTCTCCCTTTCTGTTGGCCTTTCTGTTATTGGAAGCAACATTTATCCATGTTAAACTACACTTTCCATGCATTTGCTCACTCAGCCAAATTGTCTAAATCACATTGGAGCCACTTTGCATCCTCCTCACAGCTCACAATTCCTGCCCCTCCCCCCCCCACCTCCAAAACCAACCCCCCAGTTTTGAATAGCTGAAGCCAAAACACTGATCCTTGCAGAACCTATTCATCCCTGCCTGTCACTCTCTTTTGTTTGTCAACCAATTCTCAATCAATGCCAATATATCACCCCATCCCATATGCATTAGTTTTGCACACTAACTTCTTATGTGGGATCTCATGAGAAGCCTCTGGAAAGTCCAAATACACTGGTTTTCTCTTTTCAGTTCTACAACTTACATCCTCAAGTAATCTCCATAAACCATGCAATTGGAGAAGCTAACAAGTTGAGGCTGTTATTTCCTACATGGAGTAAATAAGTATCCATGATAAGTTCTTGTTCTCAATAAGAATACATAAAAAAATATTTGTTCTTATCTATCAAGAAGAATGGGCAAATGGGATTAGATTAAATTGGCATCATGGTCAGCACTGACATTGTGGGCTGAAGGGCCTGTCCCTATGCTGTACTGTTCTATGTTCTATGCTGGATCAGGCCCGTTACCCAGAATCGCTACTCATGGTCCCCACACACACCTGGGCCTACCTCACTGGTTCTCTGCATCCTTGAGACCAACAGAGAAGTGCAGATGGGCCACAGGTGGAGTAGTAAACTGCCAGCGACAGACTTTCACAGCCTACAAAGCTACAAAACTGTGAAAGCTGAACATGATTTTAACAGTTTTTAACCATCTTTGTAACCGATTAAAAATACAATTATTGCAACTTTAATAAAATAATAAAAGTTAATTAAATATATAAAAAATTAGAAATTATGATAAACACTAAATTAAAGCAAAACATTAAAAATGAAACTAATGACCCATTTGCCTCTGAATCAAAACATAAAGGGAAAGTACCCAGCTAACGGCAGGAACCTTAACAACATTGATGTACAGAGGGATCTTGGGGTCCAAGTCCATAGATCTCTGAAAGTGGCCACACAAGTTGATGGGGTGGTAAAGAAGGTGTATGGCATGCTTGCCTTTATTAGTCGAGGCACTGAGTTCAAGAGTCAGGAAGTTATGTTGCAGATTTATAAAACTCTAGTTAGGCTGAATCCGGAGTATTGCATTCAGTTCTGGATGCTGCCTGGATTAGAGGGCATGTGCTGTAAGGAGAGGTAGACAAACTGGAGTTATTTTCTCTGGGGTTCTAGAGGCTGAGGGAGGACCTGATAGAAATTTATAAAATTATGAGAGGCATAAATAGAGTAGACAGCAAGTATCTTTTTCCCAGGGTTGAAATGTCTAATACTGGAGGGCATGCATTTTAGGTGAGAGGGGCAAAGTTCAAAGGAGGTGTGCAAGCAAATTTTTTTTTAGAGTGATGGGTGCCTGAATGCGTTGCCGGGGGTGGTGGTGGAGGCAGATACGATAGAGGCACTTAAAGGCTTTTATATAGGCACATGAATATGCAGAGAATGGAGGGATACGGACCATGTGCAGGCAGAAAGGATGAGTGTAATTAGCTTAATTAGTTTGGCACAACATCGTGGGCTAAAGAGCCTGTTCCTGTGCTGTACTGTTCTATGTTCTACATCCTAGGTTCTACCTGCCCCTTTGAAGTCAATGGAGTTCTATCCGGTCTAGGAACCAAGATGAGTTTGGTTACTGTAATACTAGGGAATTCCAGCAAGACTGAGCATTTCCACTGAAGTCTATGTGAAGTTCCATGTCAAAGTATAATGTCAGATGCCCCCTGTCATTCAATAACTCCTGGATTTCGCCAATCGAAAGTCCATGTCCAAGAAGCACTCAAATCGTGAGATATAGCCTTAATTGTTTGACTCTTCAGTTCAAAGTCTGATGCAATAAGCAATGAACAGATGGCACAATGTAAAACTAGGCAAATTTCATTATTTCCATACCCATTATTAGCATTTTCCATTACCACCCAAATATTACCTCCTCTCTCCCAACACAAACAAAATAGACAGTCTGTTCTTCCTGTGCCTAAAGAAAATTCTTATTTATCACCTCAGCCCCGGACATTATCAGAGCAGAATTCTCCACACAATGATTCCAAATGCACACCATATTCAGCTGCTCCATCAATGACCTTCCTTCTGTCAAAGTCAAATTGGAGACGTTCCCTAAGATTGTATAATTTCAATTCCACTCACGGTTGCTCAGCAGATGAATGCAGCAAGATCTAAACAACTGGAAACACAAAAGACTGCAGATGCTGTAATCTGGAGCCAAAAACAAACTGCTGGAGGAACTCAGTGGGTCAGGCAGCATCTGTGGATGCAAAGGGACAGTCGATATTTCAGGTCATCAGGACAGAATGTGGCATTAATTAGAATATGTAAATTCCACCCCGAATGCAGACTTCTTTTGGATGTTGGTCTCTGGAAACGTTTAATCCACCCATTCTTAAACTCATTCAGAAAAAATACTCCTGAGAAATTAGCTGAAACATCAATATTTAAAGGCATCATATCAGTTAACCTAACACAGGAGACTGGCAGCACCTGCTCCATGTGCTAACAGACTGCATTATGGTCTCTCTTTATCACTTCCTGTTGACCGTTATGGAAGGTGCTATCTTTCTCTCTCATTTGGCTGCACAGCTCTTATGGTAATAGTGACTACCATCTGTTGAGTTCATTACCATTGAGAAAACTCCAGGCTGGGAGGAGCTATGCAGCCAAAAAAAAAGAGGGGAAGAAAACAGCTTTCATCACATCCCACAGAAGGTGAAAAGAGACTGTGGGGTCTGTATACATTGGAGCAGGTTAGCCAGTTCCCAGCAATGCCCATAATCACTGTGCTGGCCAGGGTATGGCCCTGAGCCCCCCATTTCAGTACTGAGCAGTGACATCACTTGCCCCAGCCTGCTCAACACCAGCCTTTCCAGGCATCCTCTCCACATTGAGCCATGATGTGATTCATTGATGGCAGGATGTACTGCAGTTTCCTGACACTAAGATTCCTGGCACTCAGGTTCCCAGCACAGAAGAAAATAGCCTGGGCAGATGTGTTATTTGCAGTTCACAGGGATTTGTACCTGTGAGCATTTGGATCGAAGAACCAAGAGTGCTGTAATGAACCAATGCTCTGTGAGGTAGTGTTAAGTGAGATAGCAATGTACAGTAACAAATAAGTACCATAACCATTATTAAGAGGTCATACAAGAGGCTGCACAGGGTTGTAGACTCAGCCAACTCCATCACAGGCACAAGCCTCCTCGCCATCGAGGACCTCTTCAAGAGGTGGTGCCTCAAGAAGGAGGCATCCATCATTAAGGACCCTCACTATCCAGGACACGCCCTCTTCTTGTTCCATCAGAGAGGAGTTACAGGAGCCTGAAGAGCCACACTTAATGATTCAGGGACAGCTTCTTCCCCATTAGATTTCTAAACAATCCATGAACCCATGAACATTACCTCATTATTCCTTTCTTTTTGCACTATTTATTTATTTTTGTAATTTATAGATTTTTATGTCTTTGCACTGTACTGCTGCCAGAAAAGAACAAATTTCACGTCATATGTCAGTGATAATAAATCTGATTCTGATTCTGATATGCTCATACTGTTACTCAGATCAGTTAACTTGTGCAGCCTTGTACAAAAGAATGAACTCTGAGGCTGTTTGCTACTGAGTTCATGTGTGGTTGTTTACTTGATCACTTATCTAGAACACAGTCAGACAGCACTGTTTCAAATTACAATGTGCTAAAAGTACCAGCCTCAATATTTGGGGTGAAGCTGGTTACAGTGGGAGGGAGAGAACTGGACAAGGTGGATGTCCTGACGAACTTAAAGATAGAGCACACTGCACTTCCTTATTGGACTATTGGTCAAATTGACTGGGTCATCAGCTGCTGGGCAGGAAATCCATGTCAGGTGGCCACAGTTGAATGACTTCAGGGTTGGTCCCTGCCAGTTCTGAACACAGGGCAGGTTGGAGATTAGGCATGGATGGATGGGCAGACCTGGGTGGAAATTCAGCAGGCCTCAAATTTGGATTAGCAGATGAGGAGAAAGTAGATTGTTCGTGTGGAGTTGGGGACCTGGAGATTAGAAGGAACAGCAGTTGTGTAGTCAGTAGAGACTGGGTTTGAGGCAGGAAGACCCTCAGACACTGCACAGACCAGGGGGAGAAAAATGAGGCAATAATAATATGAAGGCAGGCTGAGGCTTTACGTTAAAGGGCATGGCAAGCACATCTGCCACATCTGGGGCATGCTGCAGGAAGCATTTGTTTTTAGGAGATGGCAATCCCAGTTCTCTTTTCCTGACAGATCTCCTAAATTCTGAAAATCCACATGACGACTATTAAAGTTTACTCAGCCCCTGACATTAAAGCCCTGGAAGTGCATCAGCCCAGGGGTGTAATCATCTCCTCCCCGCATTTGGAACCAGGAGGAGGTGATTACAACCAACAACCAAAACTCTCATACATGTTTAGGACACAGCACTGGTGACCAAGAATCAATTCCGCAACTTCCTCCACCCCCACCACACCCACCCCCACCAGCATTCCCCCCTCCATGAGCTACAAGCACTCTGGAGATGGAAAGGGGAACAAAACTGCAAATCTGTAAAACTGAATACTCATCTGTATAGTTTTAGTGTCAAAACTTATAAGGTGGGGTGTCCATTACATCTGCAACAGTTTGGAGTTCTAGCAACCCCTGTTTCAAAGCTATTACAGAACATTGCATGAATCTACAGAACCAGGATCACTTCCAATGCTCCTGAGACACTGAGTTAATAAGCAGATAAACTCAGCTCAGAATAATCATAAAACAATATAATTGTCAAGCAATTTTCTATGCAGAAGATTAAGCAAATGAGATTTGCCTGTTTTGTCAGTGTACTTCCAAAATTAAATAACGTTTCTCAAGAAAGGAGCCAAGCATAAAATAATGATTAGCAGAAAGGAAGCAAAACACTCAGAGAAGGACAGGAGATACGAGCAGACTGTAAACAATAGTTAATAGCCTAAAAATAGTATTGTTCAGTGCTGTTCTGTTTTGATGTGAAGGATAGCACTGAAGAGTCCAATAGGGTGTGCAGCATCCTCATTGGGAATGCCAGACTGGGAAGGATACTGTGGAGTCATTCCATGTGCCCGCCCAAAGCCACAGCTTGGCGCATTTCTCAAGTTCTGATTCTTTTTCCAACATGGCAATTTCCCAGTGTCGGGAGTAGTCCTACAGCAAAAGCTGATGCTATTCAGAAGTTTTCCTCTTATAAGTGGGCCAAGGACTGGCAGTTGGAATTTAACTCAGACAAGTGCAAAGTGATGCATTTTGGTAAGTTAAACCAGGGTAGGACTTAAAGGCATATGGCAGGGCCCCGGGAAGTGTTGTAGAACAGGGAGACTCTGGGTACAAGTACATAGTTCCCCGAAAGTGGCGACATAGCTAGACAGAGTAGTAAAGAAGGCATATGGCTTGCCTTCCTTCGTCAGACGGGCAATTGAGTACAAGAGTTGGGTGTCATGTCTCAGCTGTACAGGACACCAGCAAGACCGCGCTTGGAATATTGTTCGCAGATCTGTTCGCTATACTACAGGAAGGAAGTGATCGGAGGGTGCAGAAAAATTCACAGGGATGTTGCCAGGACTGGAGGGCTTGAGTTATGAAGAGAGAATGGATAAACTGGGACTGTTTTCCCTGGGGCAAAGGAGGCTGAGGGGTGACCTTATAGAGGTTTATAAAATCATGAGGGGCATAGACAAGATGGATGGTCACAGTCTTTTTTCCAGCATAGGAGAGTCTAAAACTAGAGGGCATATGTTTAAAGTGAGAGGGGAAAGATTTAAAGGGGACCTGAGGGGCAAGTTTTTCACACAGAGGGTGGTAGGTATATGGAACGAGCTGCCAGAGCAAGTAGCAGAGGTGGGTACAATTATAAAGTTTAAAAGATATTTAGACAAGTTCATGGATAGGAAAGGTTTAGAGGAATATGGGCTAAATGCCAGCAAATGGGACTAACTCAGGAAGGCACATTGTTCGACATGGATGAGTTGGCCGGAAGGCCTGTTTCTGTGCTGTGTAACTTGATGACTCTATGGCTTGATGTTCCTCCCACTCATGATCCACTTTCTGGGGGATTTCAGGTCAGTCATGCCCAATGATCAACTTCACCTGAACCAGTTGTGCATCAGTTTATATGCACCATTCACTGTCATATCAGGATGGACGTCCAGCACAGTCCCATTTCTAGGCTTTGATATCCTTAAATTATAAATAAATCAAAGCACACAATGGCCAACGATGCAAATCTCTGATCCCATAGCAAAGTTCCTATAGCAACACTGAAGAGCATTTAGACAGGCATGTGAACAGGTAGGGGATAGAGGGATATAGACCATGTGCAGGCAGATGGGATTAGTTTAAATTGGCAACATGGTCGGCACAGACATCATGGGCCGAAGGGCCTGTTCCTGTGCTGTACTGTTCTATACTCTATGTTCTGTCTTTCCCACTGATGTGATGTGTCATCAGTGCTGATGAACAGAACATTCTTGAATTGCCTAATGCAACTCAGCAGTGCGGATAGAAAGTTTCTTGTAGCAGCCAGGGATAAGCAAATGGCAAACTTTAAGGGTTGTTTGTTTTGATAGCTTCTCCCATTCCACCCTACCCCCACCCGCCAACCCTACTCCATCACAACTGCTGCAGGAGGTTAAAGGGATCTGCAGTAGCACATTTGCAGAATACACAGGACCTCAGTGAACAGTTCCACAGCTCTCACCTTGTACACCCTCAATTTTGGGTATGGCTTCTTGAAGTTTCAGGCTTTAACATTGGAAAAGAGGTGACGAATGTGCAGGGAGTCCCAAACCATGGGGAAAACCTTGCAAATCTGCCTTGTGATGTCAATAGGTTGCTTCAGTAGAAGAATGCACAAGAGCTGGCTAAGCCGACAGCCCGGCCAACATGACGTGGCAGGGCTTTGCAACTGGATTCCCATGGGAATGGTCCCCAACAGCTGATAAAGATTTAATCATAATGGACCATTGGATTTGCGGTGGAATTCTCTCTTTGAGCTTGAGAAATGCAGTAGGTGCTGGGGGAGGCAGGGAAAAATGAAGGGGAAATGCCTTTCTGGCTAAAATCCCATGGAGGAAGGCTGTCGGTCCACACTTGGGAGGTGGGGTAGTATGTGAGAAATGGGCTGGCCAAAGTTGTTGAGCTGAGGGGAGCCCTGGATGTCACTGTGGAAACAGATGAGGGGAGTTTGCCATAATCTATACGTCTCGCTGCCTCGGTGAAGCAGCCAGCATAATCAAAGACCCCACCCACGCGGATCATTCTCTCTTCTCTCCTCTCCTGTCAGGCAGAAGATACAGGAGCCTGAGGGCACATACCACCAGGGCCAAGGACAGCTTCTATCCCATGGTGATAAGACTATTGAACGGTTCCCCATACAATGAGATGGACTCTTGACCTCACAATCTACCTTGTTATGACCTTGCACCTTATTGTCTACCTGCAGTGCACTTCCCTATAGCTGTGACACTTTAGTCTGTATTCTGTTATTGTTTTTACCTTGTACTATCTCAATGCACTGTGTAATGAATTGATCTGTATGAACAGTATGCAAGACAAGTTTTTCACTCTACCTCAGTACAAGTGACAATAATAAACCAATACCAATACCAATACCAATAATTGCAGCAGAGTGGGGAAAAGCCTGGTCCCAAGGCTTCCTTGTGCCGCCTGGAGGAGCATTCCCACCCTTCCTGAACCACAAGCATAGCCGCTTCATCCGTTGTTTTCAGATAGATCCTACTGCTCCTCGTTCGGCTGCTGCTCCAGTCCCCCTTCCTCCACCAAAATTAAAGTGGCAAAATTCGCACCCACGATAAAAGAGTCTGAGCTGACTGAGGCTAATGAAAACAAAAGCTGAAAGAAAGAACCTATCCTAGCTGTAAACTTCCTGCCGAAACAGTACAATAGCTCACACACACCCCAAGATCTAATTACCTGTGACACAGTGCTCCTTTCATTACCTTTACGGAGCATCTGCAAAACAATCCTGCTGCATTTTTATGAGCAGAGGTACACTGGACAGGACTTCTGTGATTTCAACTGGAATTGTATTGAAAAACATATAATCTCACAGGAACCGAATTTGCATGCATTCATGAGGCCTTTCAATCTTAGCTGAATAAAATATTTGAGCAGTCAAAATGGCAGTGGGAGGGAAATGAGAATCAAAGTACTCTGCAGTGGTTTTACCCAAATGTCAGCCCAGCTTCTCCATAAGGGGTCAATTAAAGTTATCCCCCTTGTTTCTCTGGTTTCCATTCTCTCACTGGAAGCAGACACAGAGGAGCTGCCAGTGCTTGGCAGAACTAGTCTGCAAATGTCAGAATCTATGGGCCTAACTTAATTGACCCCCTTGCCCTCAAGTTTAAAGAAACCAGCACGGCAAATAAGGAAAAGCAGCTAGGTTCTATGCCAAATTTCTTTAGCTTCCTGAGGAAGTAGAGGTGCAGTTAAGTTTTTTTGGCCATGGTATCTACATGGTTGGACCAGGACAGGATCTTGGTGACGTTCACTCCCAGGAACTTGAAACTGTCAACCCTCTTGACCTCAGCACCGTTGATGTAGACAGGAGCATGTGCACTGCCCTCTTTCCTGAAGTCAATGACCAACTCTTTTGTTTTGCTGACATTGAGGGAAAGGTTGTTGTCATGACACCACGCCACTAAGCTCCCTGTATTCCGACTCATTGTTATTTGAGATCCGGCCCACTACAGTGGTATCATCTGCAGACTTGTAGATGGAGTTAGAGCAGAATCTAGCCATGCAGTCATGAATGTATAGGGAGTAGAGTAGGGTGCTGAGGATGCAGCCTTAATGGGGCACCAGTGTAGAGAATAATCATGGTGGAGGTGTTGCTGCCTATCCTCACTGATTGCGGTCTGTTGGTCAGGAAGTCAAGGATCCAGATGTAAAGGGAGGTGTTGAGTCCCAGGTCTCTGAGTTTGGTAATGAGTTTGGTCGGAATTATAACATTGAAGGCAGAGCTGTAGCCAATAAACAATAGTCTAACATAGGTGTCTTTACTGTCCAGCTGCTCCAGAGATGAGTGTAGGGCCAGGGAGATGGCGTCCACTGTAGACCTGCTTCAGCAGTAGGCAAATTGCAGTGGGTTGAGGTTGTCTGGGAGGCTGGAGTTAATGTGTGCCATGACCAGCCTCTTGAAGCACTTCATGATGGTGGACGTCAGAGCCACCAGGCGGTTGTCATTAAGGCGTGTTACCTTGTTTTTCTTAGGTACCAGGATGATAGTGGTCTTCTTAACATGGGTGGGAACCTCAGATTGAAGCAGAAAGAGGTTAAAAATGTCTGCACATACCCCTGCCAGGTGATTTGCACAGGATCTAAGGACTCGGCCAGGGACGCCATCCTGGCCAAGTGCTTTCCATGGGTTCACTCTTCGGAAGACTGATCTTATGTCCAATTTATAGTATTAATAAGGATACTATTAATACTATACTATTATTAAGGATTAACGATAGTATTGTGCCTATTAGTGCAACCAAAGTGAGCAGCTTTGTGTAGTGTATTGCAACCCAGATCAGAGCAGCAGTACATAAACTTCATTTTACCATGGTTAAGCTCTCGACACCTAAAGTTCTTAGGAGATTCATGAATTAAGAAAACAGCATGAATGACATGCACTTATATAGAGCCCTTCAATTATTCATTCAGAATGAGGTCTGGACCAGGAAGGTCCAATCTGAATACTCAGCATATTTGCAGATCGAAGAAAGTAATCGTCTTAGACTCCAATATAAGGATATGCTGAAGCATAAGGATTTTATGCTGAAAATCATTCCATAGCTTGCCAATCTCAATGGGCAATCAATCGAATGGTGGGATCTTACGTCACAGAAAAGAAAGATGATTGTTGTTGAAATTCAATCATCCTAGTCCCAGGACATCACTGCGGCAGTTCCTCAGCACAGCATCCTTGATCCAACCATCTTCAGCTGCTTCATCAATGATCTTCCTTCTATCATAAGGTCAGAAATGGGGATATTTGCAGATGACTGTACAGTGTTCAACTCCATTCACAACTCCTTAGCAATGAAGCAGATCTTGCTGGTATGCAACAATACCTAGACAGCATTCAAGCATAGGCTACTAAATGGCAAGTATATCTGCACCACAAAAGTGCTGGGCATTTACCACCTTCAACAATAAAGAGTCAAACCACCTATCCTTGATATTCAATGGAATTACCATTGCCAAGCCCCCACCATCAATAACTTGGAAGTCATCAAAGACCAGAAACTCAACTTGATCAGCCAGGTAAATACATGACTACAAGTGCAGGTGGGCTGTGTATCTTGTGGTTAGTGACTCACCTCCAAGGCCTTTCCACCTTTACAAGGCACAAAAGTGTAATGGAATACTCTCCACTTGCCTGGATGAATGCAGTATCAATGACTCTTAAGATGTTCTACACCATCCACGGCAGTGTAGTGGTTAGCATAACGCTATTACAGTGCCAGTGACCTGGGTTCAATTCCAGCCGCTGTCTGTAAGGAGTTTGTACATTCTCCCTGTGTCTGCATGGATTTCCTCCAGGTGCTCCGGTTTCCTCCCACATTCCAAAGACGTACGGGTTAGGAAGTTGTGGGCATGCTAAGTTGGTGCCGGAAGCGTGGCGACACTTGCGGGCTGCCCCAGAACACTCTACACAAAAAGATGCATTTCACTGTGTATTTTGATGCACATGTGACTAATAAAGAAATCTTATCTTACCATCCGGGACAAAACAGCCTGTTTGATTACCATCCCATCAACCACTCTGCACATTCATTCCTCCAACATTCAGGCATAGTGGCTTCAAAGTGTACCATCTACAAAAGTGCATTAACTCACCCAGGCTACTCCATCAGCCTCTACCACCAAAGAGAATAAGTTCATCAGGCGCATAGGAACACCATCACCCTGGAAGATCCCCTCCAATTTGCATGCTCTCCTGACTTGGAGTTTCAACACTGTTCCTTCATGGTCACTAGGTCTAAATCCTGGAACTCCCTCCCCAACAGTACCGTAGGAGTACCTCCACCAGAAGGACTGCTGCAGTTTAGGAAAGCAGATCGCTTCCATCTTCATAAGGACAATTAAGGAAGGGCAATAAACGTTGATTTTGCCAGTGATGCCCAGATCCCAAAAATTAATTAATTTTGAAATAATTTTGATGTGTGTTGACTGTTCTAATGAAACAAGGTAGCTAATTTGAGCACAACAAGCTCCCAAATGCTGCAATGTGTTAATGAGGAAATAATGAGCCAAGCAAATGCAAGCAGTTCAACAGTGCATTGCCAGCAATTTTCCACATAAATGAAACCAAGATCAGATTTTAGCACTTGCATAACTGAATGAAGAAGTCCCAAAGCTGCTCACAGATTCTTCACACTGAATCTGGACTCTGCATGCAGTCTACTGGCAAAGAATCATAGTTGCTGATGTTCCCATCACTTACATTGGGGGATCTGCTCACAGATTCTGCTTCACATCAGGTTTGCAGGATTATTTATTTCAATGGAAGATTTTACATCTGTGGAGAAGTAAGAATAAGGCAAGTTGCTTATTAAATTATTTGTGTTTGCAGTAATGCTTTTTATCTTTTAACTGCATTTTGTGTTGCAAGTGATGATTTATTATCTTTTCAAATGTTCTAAATATTTTAATTGTTTCTTTTCATTTTTATCATCTTTGAATGCTTCTGAATGTTGAAATGCTTGACAGCTTTGGCAGATGGATAAGTTGGAGCATGGATTTGATCTCTGTCAAAGCTTTCCTCAATAGTTTCAAAGCTGGGCATTTTCTGGCTCAAAATTGTGACCTCATTCCATTGAACAAGACTGAGCAGGACCTCACCAATCAGGTCATGATCACTCTTGGCTAACAGAGGAGATTTACAAGGATGTAGCCAGGAGTTGAGGGACTGAGTTATGGAGAGAGGTTGTGGAGGTTGGGACTTATTTCATTGGAGTGTAGGAGAATGAAGGGTGATCTTATAGAGGTGTATAAAATTATGAAGGGCATAGATAGGGTGAATGTGCACAGTCTTTTTCCCAGGGTTGGGAAATCAAGAGCTAGAGGGCATAGGTTTAAGGCATGAGGGGAAAGATTTAATAGGAACCCAAGGGCAACTTTTTCACCAAGAGAGTGGTGAGTATATGGAATGAGCTGCCAGAGGAAGTGGCTGAGGCAGGTACATTAACAACATTTACAAGGTACTTGGACAGGTACATGGATAGGAAAGCTTTAGAGGGATATGGGCCAAATGGAGGGAAAATGGGAGTAGCTTAGATGGGAATCTTGGTCGGCATGGACCAGTTGGGCTGAAGGACCTGTTTTCCGTGCTGTATGACTCTATGACTCTATAACACGTAAGCTGCTATATGTCCAAACCAGCTAGTTGCAGAACGATGGGTTATTCACACAGCAGGTAGATGCTGAGCCTTAGCAGTAAGACTGGCCCAATTAGAAATGTTATTGGAAGAATGCATATTGGGTAGAACACCAGGGATGATCCCCACTCCTCACACTCATCTTCAAAATAGTGGCAGAGGATCGTTAATAAGTGCCTGAGAGGGCAGGTGGCACCTGCTGTAATGTCTCCACAAAATATCAGCGCAGAAGTTTCAGGATGGCACTGAGGTCAGCCTTGGTTTTTGGGCTCATATCTCTGGAGAGGAGCTTAAAGCAACTAACTTCTGACTCTATGATTGGAGAGAGTCTGCAAATTGACACAGCAATAATTAAATTAGAAGTCAAAAGCTAAAAGTATCTGACACAAAGGAGAGAATTTTAGTGTCCAAGAATGTGTGGGCGAGAAAGCCAGGATTAAAATTTTGTAAATCTGGAACTCAACCCCATTTCTCTGTAAGCCTATCTGCATTTGGTTTAACTAAGCCAGGTTGCACTCAGTAAATAACCTTTTGTCAAGAGCTATGTTAATCCTTTAAAAATGTGAAGGAAGCAGTATTCTCCACAAACTTTTCAATTTAATGCTGACATTCCAGTGGAGTGGGAGAATAGATCATGTTGGAAACCAAAGGTGACAAATTCAGAAAAGCTGGCAAAAGAACCAGTGAGCAGAGGAGATTTTATTTTGCAGGAACTCATGACTTAAGATGCTCTGGTTGAAATGGTGGTGGAAGTAGATTCATTAGCAACCACCAAAAAAGAATTGCACATTCACTTGTAAAAGAAGTATAATATCTAAGGGCTCTTTGGTGCTGTTGCTAACTAAGGGGAATAACAGAGGAGGAACTGCCAACAAACATCTTTTATTGAAGGCTGTCAATTCTCAACTAACAGATGGTGGATTAACTCTCCAGAGACCTGAGTTCACATTCCACTGCACTAGATGTGGAACTTAAATTCAGTCAAACACCTGGAATTTGGAAAAACAAAAAGTCTTTGTAACATGACATTAAAAAATACTGGATTTTGGTAGAATCCATTGTTTCACTAAAGTCCATCAGGAGAGGAAATCTGTTATCTTCTATCCCTTCTTGGTTTGGTCTATATGTGACCCCCAGACCCACCCATGTGGTTGATTCTTAAGTTCCCTCCGAAATGGTCCAGTCAGGCAAAGTGTTATTGAGGCAGGAAGGAGTAGCCCTTGGAGTCTGAAACATTGACTCCAAACAGAAGAAGTTTCATGGTACTGGGTCAGCTATGGGCATGAACAGGTCCTCCTAATTACCAACTACTATCCTCCCTCATCTGATGAAACTGTGCTCCTCCATTTTGAACAACATTAAGAAGAAACACAGACAAAGGCACAGAATGTACCCTGTGAGGGGAACCAAATATTCATCACCACGCATGGCTTGGTAGCACTAGCTCTGACTGAGATGGCAAAGTCCTGAAGGACATAGCTGCTGAACTGAGTCTACAGCAGGTAGCAAATGACCTATCATGAGGGATAAATCTACCTGACATTGTTCTCACCAACCTACCTATGATATGTGCATCTGTCAGGAGTGCATTGGTAGAAGTACCTAGCACATTTCTTGTGGAGACAAAGTCCCACCTTATAATCAGGAGGAATAGAAACCATGAGAGTTTAAACACAGCAGGAACAGATGACACAAGAGAGTAAATATAACAGGACCAGTGACGGTTAAATGCAGCAGGATGCGGAGGTCCTGAGAGTGTAGGCACAGTTAGTTTGGCAGGGGATGAGGACCAGAGGAGAGAATCAAAAGCTAAGTTAGATATAGAAAGGTAGTAGTTCCAGTGAGGGACTATTTAGGAAGGCAAAGAGAAATACAAAGACAATAGTGCAGGGCGATGACCAGAACAGCAAAAAAGAAGGGGCAGAGCACAAAAGCAAAAGAATGCCCCAGCAAGTAGAGTCACAGCAGGGAAAAATTATAAAATAAAATGAGAAGCTCTTTATCCCATTCTCACAGTATTTGTAATAAGATAGGTGAGTTGATGACACAAATAGGTATGATCTGATGGTTAATACAGAAACATGGTTGCAAGGTAACCAAGGCAGGGAACTGAATATTCAGATGCATTTGATATTTCAGAAGGATTTTTGAACCCTGCTAAGAATAATGAAAAAATGTATGAAGAGGGAGAAAATAATGTAAGAAAACTAGAAAATAATATAAAAACTAGCAGTATGAGCTTCTGTGAGTATATAAGAAGGAAGTACCTATTATAAACATGGATCTCTTAGCTGAAGAGATGAAGGAATTAATCCTGTGAAACAGGGAAATGACAGAGATCTCAAATAATTATTTTGGATTGGGCTTCGTGGTGCAATCATATTTCTGTACAACATAGAGAAGGTAATCTCAGCCCATCAAGTCTATTCAGGCTCACAGATATTTTCCCTGTAATCTGTACTCACCTCATTCCCATTATCTCCCTCCGGACTCTACCACTCACCTACACATGAGGGTCAATTTATACTGGCCAATTAACCTACCAACCCACACATCTGTGGGAGGAAACTAGATCACCAGGAGAAACTTCACACATTCATGTGGAGAACATGCACCCTCTAGACAGCAGCAGAGGTCAGGATTGAACCCAGGTTATTGGAGCGGTGAGGCAGTGGTTCTGCCAGCTCCACAATGGTTTTATTCAACTTCTATTGAAGAAGCTAAAAACATTTCAATGACAATAGATTATCAAGGAGAGGGATGAAATTAAAAGAATCTCTATCACATGAAAAAAATTACGAGGCAAACTAATGGGGCTAAAGGCTGACAAGTCCCATGAACCTAGAGGTCTACTGCCTAGCGTCTTAAAGAAAGTGGCTGCAGATATAATGGATGTGTTGGTTGTAATTACCAAAACTGCCTCGATTCTGGACAGGTCTCAGAGAATTAGAAAACTGCAAATGTAATGCCAGTATTCAGGAAAGGAAGGAGACAGAAAATAGGAAGCTATAGGCCAGTTAGCCTGCCACCTGTGATTGAGAAAACACTGAAATCCATGTTAAGTTGACAACGGGTCATTTAGAAAATCACAAGACAATCATGAAGAGTCATCATGGATTTATGAAAGGGAAATTGTGTCTAACAAATTTTCTGGAGTTCTTGACGATGTAAGCAATAGAGTGGGCAAGGTCGATGAAGTGTATTTGGATTTCTAGAATGTATCTGCTCAGGTGCCACATAAAAGTTTAAGAGTACGTAGGCTTGTGGTAAAACTTTGCCATGGATAGCAGAGTGGCAAACAGGAAAAAACACAGTTGGGATAAATGGGTTATTTTCATTTGGCAATCAGTAAATAGTAGGTCACCACAGATATCAGTGTTGGGCCCTCAACAGTTTATAATCTATATTGAGGACTTGGATGAAAAGACTAAGTGCACTATAGTCAAATTTGCTGATTGTATCTAAATGGGTGGGTTGGCACATTGTGAGGAGGACACAAATAGACTGCAAAATGATATTGATAAAGATATAGATAATTTGTTAAGTTAGTGGGGAAGAAGTTTGCAGTTCAAATATAACGTGGAAGAATGTCAGGCAGAGTGGAAGAACAAATTATTATTTGAATGGAGTGAACCTGCTATGGTACAAAGGGGATTTGGACACCCAGGGGCATATGAAACACAAAAGATTAGCATGTAGGTATAACAAGTACAACAAGTAATAAGGAAGGCTATCAGAATGTTGGTTTTTATTGTAAGGGGACAAATCTAATCCAGCTAATTACCAATCATTCTCCTCTCAATCATCAGCAAAGTCATGGAAGCTGTTGTCAATAAGCAGCACTTATTCACCAAACACCTCAGATTGAAGCAGGGAGTGGTTAAATATGTCTGCAAATACCCCTGCCAGTTGATCAGCACAATATCTGAGCACTCAGCCAGGGACACCATCTGGGCCAGATGCTTTCCTCGGGTTCACTCTCCGGAAGACTGATCTTATGTCCTCGACGGTGACCATGGGTTCAGTTGCATTAGAGGCTGTCAAGATGGGTGGTGATAATCCACTTCCCTTTTGTTCAAAACGCACATAGAATGCTTCTCTCTTCTCACTTTTGCCATCAGGCAGAAGATACAGGAGCCTGAGGGCACATACCACCAGGCTCAAGGACAGCTTCTATCCCACCGTGATGAGACATCTGAATGGTTTCCTTATACGATGAGATGGACTCTTGACCTCACAATCTACATTGTTTGACTTTGCACCTTATTGTCTACCTGCAATGCACTTCCTTGTAGCTGTGACACTTTACTCTGTATTCTGTTATTGTTTTTACCCTGTATTACCTCAATGCACTCTGTACAACTCAATGTATCTGCACTGTGTACTGAATTGATCTGTATGAACGGTATGCAAGACAAGTTTTTCACTGTACCTTGGTACAAGTAACAATAATAAACCAATACCAATACCAATAACCTGCTCACCAATGTAAAGTATGGGCTTCACTAGGACCTCATTGGTGCCTTGTTCCAAACCTGGACCGGAGAGCCAAATTCGAGAGGTGGGATGAGAGTGACTACCTTGACATCAAAGCAGCATTTGACAATGTTTGGCATTAATGTATTCTAGTAAAACTAAAGTCAACAGTCAACAGAGGGAAAACACTTCAGCAGAGTCATGATTGTGGTTGTCGAAAATGAATTATCCAAACTCCAGGACATTACTGGACGAGTTTCTCAAGGTTGTGTCCTAGGCCCAGCCATCTTTGGCTGCTTCATCTATGACCTTCCTTTCATCATAACAATTGGGAGCACTTGCCCAAAATTGCACAATGTTCAACATCCGTTTGAAACTCCTCAACCAATGAAGCAGATTGTACCTTCATCCAGCAAGACCTAGACAATATTCAGGCGTGGGCTTAAAAGTGGTAAGTAATGCTCATGCCACAAAAGTGCCAGGCAATGATCACAACCAGCTAGAGATAGTCCAGTCACTTACCCTTGATCTTCAATGGGACTACCAATCACCAGGTACCCCGTCGTCAACATCCTGGCATTTCCCATTGACCAGAATATCAACTGAATCAGCCATATAAATACTGTGACTGTAAGAGCAGATCAGAGGCTGGGTATCCAGTGGTGAATGACTCATCCCTTGACATCCAATATCTTTCCACCATATATAACACACAATCAAGAATGTAATAACATACTCTCCACATGCCTGGAAGACTGAAGTGCCAACAACACTCATGAAGGTTGGCACCATCCAGGAAATGCAGCCTGATTGACTGACACTCCATTCACCATTCATTCTCTCCGCCACTGGTGATCAGTAGCTCTCTTGTGTAACACCTACAAAATGCACTGCAGTTATCTGCCCAGTACTGCTTAGACCTATAACATCTACCGCCAAGAAGGACAAGAGAGGAGGTGCAAGGGATCACCACCGCCTGCAGTTTCCCCTCATAGATGCACACCATCCTGACTTGGGAAAATACTGCTGGTCCTTCAACATCACTGGATCTAAGTTCTGGAACTCCTTTTCCAGCAGTACTGTGAAAGTACCTTCACCAGAAGCACTGTAGTAGTTCAAGAAGGCGAGACATTAGAGTATTGTGTGCAGTTGTGGTCACGTAGCTATAGGAAGAATGTCATAAGCTGGAAAGGATGCAGAAAAGATTGGTATTGGTATTGGTTTATTATTGTCATTTGTACCAAGGTACAACGAAAAGCTTGTCTTGCAAACTGATCGTACAGGTCAGTTCATTACACAGTGCAGTTACATTGAGTTAGTACATGTTACTGGGACTGGAGGGCTTGAGTTATAAGGAGAGATTGGATAGGCTGGGGCTATTTTCCTTGGAGCGTAGGAGGCTGAGGGGTAACCTTGTAGAAGTATATAAAATCATGACGGGGGATAGATAAAGAGAATGGTCACAGTCTTCTTGCCCAGGGTAGGGGAGTCTAAAACTTGAGGACCTATGTTTAAAGTGAGATAGGAAAGATTTAAGGGGGACTTGAGCAGCAAGTTTTTCACACAGTGGGTGATGGTTATATAGAACGAGCTTCCAGAAGTACTAGAGGTGGGTACAATTACAATGTTTAAAAGACATTTGGACAGGTTCATGGATAGGGCCAAGTGCAGGCAAATGGGACTAGCTCAGGTAGGCAACTTGATCGGCATGGATGAGTTGGGCTGTATGATTCTATGACTCTAAGGCAGCTCACCACAAGCTTCTCAAGGGCAATTAGCTATAGTGAATAAATTCTGGTCAGATACCAAAAATAAATGCATTAAATGCATTTATTATTTATATAATGAAAGGCACAGACACAAGTGCAGCCAAAACGGCATTATGATTTCATAATAATCTTGTTTTAAATCGTTTTGTTGTCAGGCCAGTTTATTTCTGTCTAAAAATATACTGGATTCTGTCATTGTCAACTGCCCTTCAACCCGAGTTGACAGGTTTATTATTGGTGCTGGAGCAATGTGCAATTTATAGGTGTACATGAAATTTGAAGCTGAAAGAAACATAAAAATAGCACAAAAAACAAAAGCAAGAATTCAGTTCTTGCATTTAGTCGTGGCTGCATTGCTTGAAGTTTTCAGGAAGAGAATATTTGAAATATTAATACCTCAGTCATTTACTGGAGTTATACATTCTCCCTTTCATGACTTAGGTAAGCAATCAATTTAGAATAATTTAATTTTTTTTTCTCATCCTTTAAGAGGATTTTCAAAGAAGTTGAAAAGCACAGAATGAATTATGTTTCATCTATGAGAACAAATTACTGCATTTTCATATTAGTATTTTACCTTCCATGGCTTCTGTCTTTATTGCCTCCTCAGTCATTCCTATCTCTGGATAATGTCACTAGAAAATAAGTCCTCCAGTCATGCTTTCACAGTTTCCTTTTTTCTTAACAACATTAATTTTGTTCTGATAAAAGAAAGGTTTTTGGCTCATTGTTAAATCCAATGAAATACTGGGCTGATTATTTGAAGAAACATGATGTTTACACAGCAGTTACTCAGTGCTGGATACACTGGATTTTACAGATTTTATGGATTATTTTCAAAATTATAATCGTAGAGACGAACTATTAGTCTCAAATTTCCTTTGCTTCTTGATCCTATCTTAACAATAACTTCATATCATGTTTTAAACAGAATACAGCTGATTTCTTTAAAAGCAAATGATCCTCATTATGCCACATAATTCTTTCCACTTTAAAACAATTATCCTGATCATTGACCTCTATATTTTTTTCCTGGGACTCGTTCTTATTCAAGTATGGAAAATTCAGTCACCTAATTAATGTCCTGATACATATTAAAACACAAATTATGAGTCATAACATCAGATAATCACATAAAATTTTTCTTCCTTTTAAAATGACCAAATTCCTGTTCTGAAAAATCCTTCTCTCTAATCCATTTGAGTCTTTCTGTTCTCTTTCTCCACAAATGAGATGTATATCTTTTATCCAGAAGGCCAGTTCTCTTTCTCTGCGTAACAAAACCAGTCTGAAAGACTCAAATCGTGATCTGCATAATAATATCTTTCCTCCAGAATTTCTGAGCCCAAACTGTAAAGAGTATCAATTGGCTGATGCCAACTCCCAATACTGGAAATCCACATTACAAAGGCAAAATGCTGAAAATGCAGATAAACCCAACAACTCCAAAGAATAAAGTCTTTCTGTTGTGTAATAAAGAATGAGACTGTACTGTGTACAACGAGAACTGCATTGCATTAGATCCATGTTGCCAAGAATTCTTTTGCTTGTTTCTCACTATGAAATATGTGTATATATTTTTTTGTTATGAAGTAAAGTAGCTAATTTCAGTAATTTAAAAAGGGCATTTTAGAAAGGGTAAAGAACAAAATACTCAGCTGAAGATACTCAGTTCAAACTGGAAACTGGGAGAAAAACAAGCCTTTAACAAGAAAATAGATAGATGCCATTGGGGCCATCAAGCATGCTTGTCATTAAGGTCTTGGCTGATCTATATCTTACTTCAACCTACTCACCTTAGCTCCATATCCTTTTTTACCTTTGATGAGCAAAATTCTATCAATCTCCTATTTCACATTATTAAACAACCTAGCCTTTTTTGCCATTTTTGGAAAGGAGGTGCACTTTTCTATATGGTTGACATGAAATCTTTCTAAACTCTCCTGAAAACCATGGCTCTGATTTTAAGACTGTGATGCTTGTGCTGGGTTTACATAAGAAACTGAAGCAGAACCAGGCAAAATAACCCTTCCACCATTCAATAAGATAATGGCTGATCTATTACTTCAGTACAATTTTCCTTCGTTGACCCACTATCTCTCAATTCCCTAAATATCTAAAAATCCACCTTGGTCTTGAATATACACAGTGGCAGAGCCTGTACAGCCCTCTGGGGTAGGTAATATCAAAGATTCACCACTCGCAGGGGAAGAAATTTCCTCTCCTCTCTGTGCTGAATGGTCAATTCCTTATTTCGAAACCATGACCCGATTTCTAGACATCCCAGCCTAGAAAAACACCATCCCTGCATCTACCCTGTCAAGTCCTTTTTTCTCTCTCAATCCTGTCAATTTGTCTCAAAATCATAAAAACCTCAATCAAATCATTCACTTTCCATGTTCCAGGTGATGCAAATCTGATTGATGTAATCAGTTCTCATTATCTAACCCATGAAGCCCTCGTAGCATTTGAGTGAGTCTCTTCTTCTGCAGCCAATATATCTTTTTTAAAGTGCAGTACTCAGAACCGTACTTAGAACTCTAGATGTGGTCACAGAGTCAGAGAGTCATACAGCATGGAAACAGGCCCTTCAGCCCAACTGGTCCATGCTGGCCAAGATTGCCATCTAAGCTAGTCCCATTTGCCCATGTTTGGCCCATATCCCTCTAAACCTATCCTATCCATGTACCCACATCCAAGTACCTTTTTAAGTGTTAATGTACCTGCATCAACCACTTCCTCTGGCAGCTCATTCCATATACTGACCACCCTCTAGATGAAAAAGTTGCTCCTCAGGTTCCTATTAAATCTCTCCCCCTCACCTTAAACCTATGCCCTCTAGCTCTTGATTCCACAACCATGGGAAAATGACCATTGCCATTGACCCTATCTGTGCCCTTCATGATCACCCCTCATTCTGCTACACTCCAATGAACAGAGTCCCAACTTGCTCAATGTCTTTCCATAACTGTCCCTCAATTCCCTGTAACAGCCTCATAAACCTTCTCTGAACTCTTTCCAGCTTAATGGCATCTTTCTTATAGCAGGGTGACCAAAACTGAACACAATATTCCAAATACGGCCTCACCAAAGTCCTCTACAACTGCAACAATGGCCTAACTATTGCAGACAGCATCTCTTCCTCTCACTATTCCACAACTCTAATCACAAATGCTAATATTTCATTAGCTTATTGATTGTATTCTTGTACTTGATCGTTACATTATAGTGATCTCTGACCCTGGATTCTTATATCCCCTGGAATTTTCACTATTCCTGGCTTGTTAGTATTATGAGCGTACCTGAATCTGGTCCAAAGTTTGAAAGGAGAAACTAAACAATCAGTAGGAGTGACCATGAGCTTCTGTATGCCTGCTTTTTAATTCCCCATCCCACTCCCACTCTGATTTCTCTGTCTGTGGCCTCCTGCATTGTTACAATGAGGCCCAATGTAAGATCAAGGAACAACACCTCATTTTCCTGTCTGGGCACGTTGCAGCTGGCAGGACTTAATATTTGAATTCTCCAACTTCAGATAACTTGTTCTTTCTTTCAGGTTGTATCAGGACTGACCATTTGTATGTTATTCCTCTCCTCCTTTTTCCTCTTGTATATGTCTCTGCGTGGAAATTAGGAATAGTAAAGGGAAAAAAAAATCACTGGTGGGAGTTGTCTACAGGCCACCAAATAATAACATTACAGTGGCACAGGCAATAAACCAAGAAATATCTGATGCATGTAAGGATGGAACGGCAGTTGTCATGGGGTACTTTAACTTGCCCATAGATTAAGCGAATCAAGTTGGTCAAGGCAGTCTTGAGGATTTCATAGAACGCATCAGTGACAGCTTTCTTGAACAGCATGTTACTGAACCTACAAGGGAACATGCTATCTTAGGTCCTGTGCAATGAGACAGGTAAAATTAATGATCTTGTAGTTAGGGATCCTCTAGCAAAGAGTGATCACAGGATGATTGAATTTCTCATACAAATGGAGGGTGCGATAGTTCGATCTAAAACTAGTGTATTATGTCTAAACAAGGGAGACTACAAAGGGGTGAAGGAGGAGTTGGCTACTGTAGACTGAGAACACAGGCTACATGGCGGGACAGTTGAGGAATAGTGGAAGACTTTCACAGAACACACAGAACACAAAATATTACAGAACAGTACAGGCCCTTTGGCCCACGATGCTGTGCCGACATTTTATTCTGCTCTGTCGAACCCTTCCCTCCCACATAGCCCTCCATTTCTCTATCTTTCATGTGTATATCTAAGAGTCTCTTAAATGTCCCCAATGTATCTGCCCCCACAACCTCTGCTGGCAGTGCGTTCCACGCACCCACCACTCTCTGTGTAAAAAACTTACCCCTGACATCCCCCTTATATCTTTCTCCAATCACCTTAAAATTATGCCCCCCTTGTGTTAGCCATTGTCGCCCTGGGAAAAAGTCTCTGACTGTCCACTCGATCTATGCCTCTTATCATCTTGTACACCTCTATCAAGTCATCTCTCATCCTCCTTCTCTCCAAAGAGAAAAGCCCTAGCTCGCTCAACCTATCCTCATAAGACAAAGAGACTTTTCACAGTGCTCAGCAAAAGTATATTCCAGTTAAAAGCAAGGACAGTAAGGGTGAGCAGAGCTAGCCTTGGGTAACTAAGGAAATAAAAGAAGACATCAAGCTAAAAGCTCATGCATACAAAGTTGCCAAGAGTAGTGGGAAACTGGAAGATTGGGAAAAAAGCAACAAAGGACCACTAAGCAAGCAATAAAGAAAGGGAAGATAGATTATGAAAGTAAACTAATTTTTATAATTATATAAAGCGGAAAAGAGTGGCTAAAATGAACATAGGTCCCTTGGAAGATGAGAAGGGGGAATTAATATTGGGTAATGAGGAAATGGCCGAGGCTTTGAAAGACTATTTTGTGTCGTTCTTCACAGTGAAGCACATGTCTGACATGCCAAAGAAAGATGTTATGATACGATGGAAGGTGAGGACCTCGATACACTAAAGAGGTAGTGCTGAGCAAAGCAGTGGGCCTAAGGATAGCCATGTCCCCAGGTCCTGATGGGATGCATCCCAGGGTACTGAAAGAAATGGCGGAAGTTATAGTAGAGGCGTTTGCGATAATTTATTAAAATTCTCTGAACTCTGGGCAGATCCCGGCGGATTGGAAGACAACGAATGTCATGCCACTGTTTAAAAAAGGATGTAGGCAGAAGCCAGGTGACTATAGGCTGGTTAGATTAACGTCCATAGCCAGGAAAATGCTTGAAGCTATTGTTAAGGAAGAAAGAGTGAGACAACTGGATAGAAGTGGTTCCATCAGGCAAACGCAGCATGGAATCAGGAAGGGCAGGTCCTGTTCGACAAACTTACTGGAGTTCTTTGAGGACATAATGAATGCAGTGGATAGAGGGGAACAGGTGGATGTTGTATACTTGGATTTCCAGAAGGTTTTTGACAAGGTGCTGTGTATGGACTTATCCATAAGACGAAGGTGCATGGAGTTGGGGGTAATGTATTGGCACAGACAGAGGATTGCTTAACCAATAGAAGGCAGAGAGTTGGGATAAATGGATGTTTCTCTAATTGCAATCAGTGGTGAGCGGGGTGCCACAGGGATTGGTGTTGGGCCCGCAACTGTTCACGATATACATTAACGACTTGGGAGAGGGGACCGAGTGTAGCATATCTAAGTTTGCTGATGACACTAAATTGAGTGGAAAAGTAAATTGTGCCAAGGATGTGGAGAGTCTGCAGAGAGATATAGATAAGTGAGTAGGCAAAGATCTGGCAGATGAAGTACAATGTTGGTAAATGTGAGGTCATCCGCTTTGGAAGGAAAAATAGAAGATCAGACTATTATTTAAATGGTGAAAGATTGCAGCATGCTGTTGTGCGGAGAGACTTGGGAGTGCTTGTCCATGAATCGCAAAGGTCGGTTTGCAAGTACAACAGGTTTTCAAGAAGGCAAATAGAATATTAGCCAGAGAGATTGAATTTAAGAGCAGGGAGGTTTTGCTGCAACTGTACAGGGTACTGGTGAGGTTGCACCTGGAGTACTGTGTGCAGTTTTGCTCTCCATACTTGAGGAAAGATATACCAACTTTGAAGGAGGTGCAGAGGAGGATCACCTGGTTGATTCCGGAGAAGAGGGGGTTAGCCTGTGAGGAGAGATTGAGTCGCCTGGGACATTACTCACTGGAATTCAGAAGAATGAGAGGAGATCCTATAGAGACATATAAAATTATGAGAGGGATAGATAAGATAGAGGCAGGAAAGTTGTTTCCACTGGTGGGTGAGGCTAGAACTAGGGGACATAACCTCAAGATTCGGGGAGGTAGATGATTTAGGACAGAGATGAGGAGGAAGTGCTTTTCCCAGAGAGTAGTGAATCTGTGGAATTCTCTGCCCAGGGAAGCAGTAGAGGCTACCTTATCAAATAAATTTAAAACACAGTTGGATAATTTTTGCATAGTAGGGTTACAGGGAAAAGGCAGGTGCTGAGTCTACAGCCAGATCAACCATGATCTTAATGAGTGACGGAGCAGGCTTGACTGGCCAGTTGGCCTACTCCTATTCCTATTTTTTATGTTTTTATGTTCTTATGTTATTATATTCTGGCATGCTCAGCACATCCCAATAGGCAGAATGTGCAACATCATCCAGACTTCACAACATTAGCAGCACATTACACAGATGTAATAGGGAGACAAAGGAGAGGGCTGCATGATGAGGCAGATGGGGCAGGTTGGAGCACGTTCAGACCAATCCCAACCACAAGTTGCTAGCTCCAGTGATCCGTAATAACCCCATACTTGGATCCTGTATAACAACCATCCCGTAACCTTCAGGAAGGGCAGCTGATCATTGTGCATATAAGGAAAAAGTGGTAATCCATCCAGCCTATATGGTGTGCTGGGCATTGAAGCTTGATTTTCTAAATTACTAGCCTTGCTCTTTGTACTCACTGAGAATGTATGGTAGACATGGGGGCAGGGGGTTGGGGGAAGGGAATAGGTCTGAAATAGAATAAAACCACTAGAAACTTTGGCGAGCATTTGTTGCAGGACAAGTGACTCCCCTGTTGATGTCAGCTTAGAACACAGTACAGGCCCTTCGGCCCACAATGTTGTGCCGACATTTTATCCTGCTCTAAGATCTATCTAACCATTCCTTCCCACATAGACCCTTATTTTTCGATCATTCATGTATCATTCATTGTAATAAAGGAAGTTTGTTCTGAAGGTGAACCCCAGACTTCGTGTGTATCTTTCTGTATGTACAGTAACAGACGAAGGAGCTTAATTGTCCATTCAATGGCTGCCCATCGTTTCACCCAATTACTTATATTTCCTCTGTTCCTTTTTCCCACCTTCTCTGCTACTTAGTCTAATTTGCTTTATCTATTCCTCAATTCTGATTAAGGGACTTTGACCTTAAATGTTGATTGGGTTCTCTTTCCACAGAAGCTGCTTGACTGAGTTTTTCCAGCGTTTTTGTACTGGTCCAAAATAGATTACTTCGGACATTAGGACTCATGAAAATGCATGGCAGTCGTGATAAGAGGGTGATGGGTGCTGTGGAGAGATAAGTAGGAAAAGAGTAACAGGTAAAAGTATTCCAAGGACAAATAAAACTGAAATATTGAAAAGATGATAGTAGGGGAACCTACAAGGTTCCTGGACAAACCTAACTGATGGTAAATGAAACATTTTTCCAGTCCTTCCCTGGTTTCCTTGAGGATTGCCATTACACAGGTGTTTTTATATTGCTGTTTCAATTATGAGACTTTCATTACCAACATTTCCGGTTCCCAACTGCTCCTCACTGTTATTGGGCCATCTCTGGTTCAATCATTGTCCTTTGTGATTTCTTTTACAGCCAATCTTTTAGTCATGGATATCTAATATAACCACACCACAAGCTGAAAATTCGTCCTCCTTCACATTCTATGCAGAATATTCTTTACTATCTTGGTGAATTCAGATTGATACAGTAATTGAGGAGATACTGTTTTCAAGTGGATTTTTTGCAATGCATAATAAGTTTCTGTTGCCCCTTGGATGAGCTGGCATAGATGATGGAGATGTTTCCCAGTATTAATTGTCATGATGCTGTGACAAATGCTTTTGCTTTGATGGCATTGATGCATGGAAAGCCGGTGGTCATTTATAGATTTGGTTCATTTTAATTCCTAAAAATGTGTGGTTTGAGGTCAGATGAGGTGGAAACATCATTTTAAAAATTGCTTATCGTCACAATGTTATTGTTAGCCAAGTGAAGATGACTGAGTAATTCCCTTTGCAAGCTAGTTTGCTGACCACACTGCTGTCACCAAGATTGATTTTATCCACATAATTTGTATGCAATTATCTTTAATTAACTGCAATTTTATTGAGAGGAGTTCTGCTTCGTCCATTCTTTAAACAGAATTCTGTTTACTGAATAACATGACTTTACTGGTCAACAAAATGGACTTTTTGCTGCTAGCCATATGCGCTGCCCTCCCTTGAAGTCATTAGTCACAGGGTCCACAGTGTGTTGTCAATAAATACAATGATATTAAAAATCTAAAACAAATCTCCCACCCACCTGTCACTGGGCTTAACGGAGGCAGTCAACATGTTCCCAGGAACCAGGATGGCTAATTATACTTAGATGAGTCTGAGGGCCTCAGCTAAAAGTATTGCCTAAAAATTAGAGCCAAGTCTTTCAAATATGAAGTCAGGAAACACTTCAGACACAGAAATTTGTATCTCTCTCTCTGCTAGTGCAATTAATGCTAAGTCAATTGTTATTTTTAAACCAGATTTAAAATTAGATTAATGTAAACAGGGTTTGTTAAGTGATAGTAATAAGGTATATAGAGAAGATCTGTGCAAATGGAATTAAGCCACAGATTATTTATAATCACATTGAATACCTAACAAGTTACAGGGGATAAATTACATTTTTTTTGTTTTGGTGTTGCTTTGGAAATGGCTCCTGTTTAGTCAAGGTCCACTAAGCTCTCAGTAAACACCACCTTGCCACATCCCCAGTGTCCAAATTTCATACCTCATAGTCTGTCTGCGCCCCTTTACCTGATCAGTTTCCTTCTGCCTGACCACTATCAGTCCCTCGAACCAACACCAGACCACTTCCCTGTCAGAAAACTGTTCCCTGAGTTTGGATGCACTCAAATAACATTGAACCCCACTGACCATCACAGGAAGTCTCCACCCTTCCACATATCTGGATATTCTGATCTCAAAGCAGCCTGCCACCCACATCACTCCATCACTGCCTCCAAGACAAATTCTGTAACCTTGTCTCCATTTATTCTTTCATGCCTATGAAATGGTAGCATGGAAAGAACTCCTACCTTTTTCCCTATAATGGGAGTCAGCAGGTGGCTGCTAGGGTTGGGAGACCTTGAAATTGATTGACATGCTTGCCCAAAATGAACACATGGACCCAATCTTAAGAGTCTAGATAACTGAAGGCATGCTACCATTAGAAAAACTAACGATATGCTAGTGGTTAGAATTAGAGGAGCACAGAGAGCTCTGAGGGTTACGTATCTGAATGAGTTTAGAGATTCAGGGAGAGATGAGGCTTGGAGGAATTTGAAAATAAGGTTGAGAGACTTTGACAGTATGTTTGGCCTGTTTTCTTACTGTGATTTGTCACATTCCTTTATTCTCTCCCTCCCCCCCACTTTCTCTCTCTCTTTCTCTCTCTCTCTCTCTCTCTCTCTCTCACACACACACACACACACACACACACACACACACACACACACACACACACACACACACACACACACAAGTATGCACAAACATTCAGTTAGACCAGTTCAATGGGGCTTTATAGAGACACACAACTCCCGTATAAGTGTTATTGCACAGAATTGAACACAAGTTTATGCACATTTTTTTCTATGATGAATAAAATATAATTAAACAAAGGCACAGTAAGTGATAACAGAATAACAAACATGATCTCAATAAAAATATAATAATCTGTAAATCACTTTATTGCCATGGTTATAGCCCCCTCAACTTACACAACTTCTTTATTGCTTTGCTTATTCTATGGAATATATTTATTTTATATTTCTTAACAAAATACACAGCTTACAATTGCATGCTCACTGAAAATTGTTTTAACTCATTGTGTACTGATTAAACAGACCTCTGGAAAACTGAGGAACTCAAGGAGAGCATTCCCTACCTCTGCCTGCCCTCTCAGGTGAATGTAAAACTCACATAACACTATTGGAAATCCAGCAGAGAAATTGTCCCTGGTGTTCGACAAAATATTTAACCCTCAAATAATATTACAATAGAAATAATTCTCCCATAGTTACCACACTGCTACCTGTGAGAGCTTGCGATATGAAAATTGATTACAGCATTTCTTATGATATATCAGTGACAAAACCTCAAAGGTGGTTCATTGGCTGCAAAGCACTTTGACAACCCAAGCCCATGAAAGGTGCCATATAAATACAAGTATATATCTTCTCACTTCATCAGAAGGAGCCTTTACATTAAGTTATGAAGATTTTTTTAAATTACGCTAACAATAATTTTATGTAACTAACCCACTATTATAAAACCCAGACAAGTAAATCGATTTGTGTAAGAATGCTGATTCTTTGTTCTACCAAGGCACTGGATAGCTGCATGAGTCATATTAAATCTCTCTCAGCCTTTGGTTTATCTCTGGGACGTGGGTTTAGTGCTGAGGTTAATAGCTTTAATTCCCCTCACTTGCAATCCATTCTTCTTGTCTCTTAAAATAAAGATGACATTAGATACCAGGATCATGATAACTGCCAGGATATGATTTTGTATCTATGGTCACCGACCAACTGCAGCAGTTAAATAGCATTCTATTTTTGAAGGACATCTTCTGACCAGGCATATTGCAGCTTTCCAGATTCAACACTGAATTAAACATGCATTTCCAGCACTTTTGTTTCTGGTTTCCAGCATTCTTTCCATAGTTCTTTGGTAATTCCAGATAATTATTTTGCATTTACATGTCCTCTATTACCTTGAGTCTGTTATCACCTTGCACCATCATCCCTTTTGTCAATTAATCTCTCCCATCCTTTTGTTTCCTGCCACCTCAGTTCCCCTTTCTCTGCATTTTCAAATTTACTGATATCTTAACTCTTCCCAGTTCTGATGAAAGGTCACTGACACAAAATATTAACTCTGTTTTCTCTTGCCATTGACCTGCTGAGCATTTCCAGCACTTTCTGTTTGTACTTATGAAGAGGAGGCAGTGCATGGCGGAGGGCTGTGTGAATTAGCCAGCAGGAAATACAGTCCATGATAAAAGGTTCTTTGGTGTTACATTTTCCTAAAGGGGAATTGAGAAAAGGTATCTATCTGGGCAAACAATTCACTGATGACAATATGAAACACAGCATGAGTTGCTACTGCCTCACAACTCCAGGGACCTGTGATTAATCCTGATTCTGGATGTTGTCTGTGCAGACTCTGTATGTTCTCTCTGTGATGGTGTGGGTTTCCTCGTGGTGCTCTGGTTTTCTCCAATCTTTTAGAGGTTAATTATCTAAGAATTAAAAGGGATATGATGGTTATGTGTGAGAGATAATACTTTGAAGGGAAATAAGGAGAGAAGGAATGGGACTAAAGTATTGTTCCCCTGGGAGTTGGCATGCACTCAATGAGCTAAATGTCTTCCTTCTGTGTCATTATACATACAAGAACTTGGGAAAAAAATTCCTGCTGTTGCTGGAAATGGCTTAACAGCATAAAAAATCATGACAGTGCTACTTTGACACATATCAAAATTACAATGAAATTGTAATTGTAGTCCAAGAAGCCAGTCGAATCAAGTCTTTCAAACGTATATGCCATAAACAACTGTTTCTACATATTTACCATATATTTTGGTTATTGATTCCAGAAGTAATTGATTCTCTTTGAAAAGAAACATGTTCTGTTACCTAAACCAATAAAATTGTAGTTAGACCAGCTCCATGGAAATTCTAAGCCTATATTTATATTTTACACTGATACTTCTTAATTTTTTGATCTTCATCCAAACTCTCCATATTAATTAGCTGTGGTTTAAGGCTGGGCCATATTCAATCATACAACTCAACTTTCAGTTTGCTTATTCTGATCCTGCTTCTCCAGAACCTGCAGCTGGAGAAAGATGCACCAACATGATGGCCATAAGTCTTATATGTTCTGAAGTGACACAATCACTTGAAATATGGGCTGCATCTTGAGAACTTCCTGAGTAAATTCTGTTTTGGAAATAAAGCAAGTCAAATGAAAAAAAAACTAACAACAGAGTTACATACCAAAAGTGAAAACTGAATGAGTCTGCTTGTAGGCAGAATGAACAATTCATGGGGCCATGACATGCTTTTTCTGAAGACCTTGATGAATCAGGGTTACACATGCTTCTGGTTTATACTGTAAATAGCACTGTGCAGCTTGCACTAATATAAAGTGTCTGATTCACAGCGGTGTTATGGACACTGAGCATGTTTCATATTTCTCAGCAGCACTTTTCCATAAACACAGTAGGACATTTCATTATATTTAAATAGAACAGTTGAGTTGAATGTATTTTCCCTTTAAAACAATAAGGTACCTAAATACATCATGTGAAATCTCTTTTCACTCCCAGTCACTTCTCTCTCCATCTTCAAAGATATCCCACAGTCTTATCTTTCTGACTTTGCCTTCAATGCTTCTCACATTATTCCTGGTTGTTGTCAATCAATTTATTTTATAAAGTACCTTGGGAAAGTCTGTTGCATGAGACACTTCTCTTAAATATCTTGTATTTTGATACAATGCCTTGAAAAAGCTATTGATCAGGCAATTTTATAAACAGATGGCATTAAATTTCAAATGTGAGTGAGCAAAATGGATTCCCCTTGTCAAAGCTACAGATCTCTAAATTGCAAAAGATCTGAAGGCAAGATTTTCTTTTTAATGATTGATCCTTTGTACCATTGACAGCCATTATGTGACTGGTCCATAAAGGATAACACTGCAATTTTACATGAGGTTCTTTTGTCAGACATTCTTGATTAAATGCAGGATGAATCAATCAAGCAATTATTGTTACATTTATAACTGCACTTTGGGAAGGCATAAGATCCTTTTTTAAATTGAATTGTTCCGAAATTTAAGGCATAAAGACATTATTAATAATGCATAGATTAACTGATTAGGCAAATAGATGCAATTGAATAAATCTAAACTAGGGCAGAAATTAGCAGCGACATAGAATGCCTCTTTGATTCCCTAGAGCTGCTAAATGATGCTGAGAATTAATATAAGGTTGTCTTTCCAAATCAAAGCATCAAGACGAAAGAAATTACTTTGGACATTTGTGACTGACTGATGACCTTGGTTAATTTGGCACAGTCGCTACATTAATTGATGATGCTGACGTAAGTGCTACAGTCACCTTGAATGTTCTAAACTGCATTAAACCAGCTTATCAAATGCTTACATAATTCTTTAGACAGAATTTGATCGTTAAGGCAAATAATAAAAGCTGCTTCAAGCCATCCATTCCTCCATTTCCACTGCTCCCCTGACCTACTACCCACTCCCTATTATCATTATCCTGCCCATGGCTATTCACCCCTCCAGTGTCATACTCCACCTAATTGCCACCTACACCCCAAAGCCATTGATCCATCCATTGTCACTGCTCCTCCCGTTGTCAGCCAGCCCCAGTTTGCCATGACTCCCCACAACTAACATCTTCCCAGCAGAGTACCAACACCCACCAATCACTCTGCTCCCCCACTACTATCTATCCTGTGATCACCAGTCATCCCAGATCACCAGCCATTTACCACTGCTTTCCCCTTCTACCTTTCTCTTGCCACGACCACAAACTCCATTGTTATCACCAATCCCCAGATGCCACCAGTCTCTCCCACTCTTCACAACTCCATCTACTCCTTTTTGCCACAAAACCCTGATCAACCCAATTTATACCCAAAGTACAATCAGCACTCAGGTCCACACATAACCCTGATCACCACTGACTGCCCAATCTCCATGACTGCCACAATATCATTCATGATCGATTGCCCCTCCAACAGAACTGTCACACAACACAAGCTCTCTTTACACTTCAGACCACCATATGCTTCTCTTGGTCACGCAGCCCAGTCACCACCCAACTCCTTGTGACCTCTTTTCTGTCACCACAAAAGCACTTTGAACTGGAATAATTCACTGATCACCACCCTTTCCCCTATTTCCACCCAACCACTGACTGCCACTGCGTGCTCAAATCTCCCAATATCACTACCACTTCCCTTGATTACCACTAGTCCTCATTATCACCACTGCATTCCCTTACCACCATTGCTTGTCCGCACATCCAATCCTTGGCACACTGTTGAGAAGAAGAGAATGGAAGAAACTTGGACATCATATCGGGACGGTTCCAGTGTTACTTATGATTGCATCAGGAACATTCAGCAGCAGTCTGAGGATACAGATAAGAAAGGAGAAGTGCTTGGTTTTTTTTACCTTACCTTCACGGCATAGATGAGTAATATTTTTTAAGAGAATTATGACATTCAAACATCAGTGGAAGATATCAGCACAGGGTCAATGGAAGAAAATTCAACTTTATTGACTTAGATCCTTGGCAGCAGAAAAATAACATGCTGACTCAGGGAAATGCCAACTCCTTCTGCCCCAGTACTGAAGATAGACTGCAAACAGTTTACTAACATGACCAGGGTTGACAAGGTAGTACCCTGCCCTCTGATTCCTTTTATTCATAGCCTACCTTGAGCGGTAGTTTCACTCTTTCAAATCAGAAATTCCATCACGAACTTCCATTCTGCTAAAGGCGTCACTAAATGGGAGTCTGTGCTCATGGCTCCCCTACAAACCACTGGAAAATTACTGACACAGGGATGTGTTGATGAGTGAGGGAGCTGTGGAGATCCATAATGTAGTGTTGGAGGAGCCTCAGCCCTTGCATTTGTCCAGTGGATATAGGATTCTTTCAGTCTCTGTTGGCAAGAGCAGAGAATAGAGGGAACCTGAGCAAACTTACTCACTGTGGTTTAGGGGTCTATTCAATCTGGCGGCATACAAAGAAATGTTGGAGTGATAAGGGACTGCAATAATGATTGTTCTCCACAGCTATGAGTTTGAGTCCTGAACCATTGTCAGGGTAAAGGAGATCTCTTTGGGGTCAGAACAGAACTTGGAATGGGAAGGCATAGCTGTGGGAACCAATCCTGGCTGTGGGAACCAATGACATACATAGCACTAAAACAAAGGTTCTGTTGAAGGAACATCACCACTAGGGTCCAAATTTTTAAAAAAACAGAACCATAAAGGTAAAAATGTATGGATTATTATCTGGACCATGTGCCATTGGGTCATTATGATAAAAGAGTTAAATACATGCTCAAAGATTAGTGTGGAAAAAATGGATATCAATTCATGGGTCTTTGGAGCAATTTGGGGAAAAAGGAGCCTTTGAGAAGGGCTTCACCTGAATCTGAATGAGACTGGTATCCCATCAAATCAAGAACCTATGATTACAGTTGGGGCTTTGAACTAAATAATGAAGTGCAGAAATCTAGTGAAGAAATTTGGAAGGTTAAAGAAAGAGAGTAAGACCATAGTCCCTCTTTGGTTAAAAAATATAAAAGCATGGTAGTTTGTAAACAAGATTGGATGTTTGATGTTCAGAGGAACTTGGCTATGCTTGTACACAAATCACTGGATGTCACTGCACAGGAACAACATGTAATTGGAAGGGCAATTGGCATGTAGGCTTTTATTGCAAGAGGATTTGAGTTCAAAAGTAAAGGCACATTGTTAGAATTATGTAATGGCCTGCTAAATCACACCTGGAAATTGTGTTTAGGTCTAGTCCTCAGTCCAAAAGAAGGATACATATGAGATAGAGGGAGTACAACTATGGATCACCAGATTGATTCTTGGATCAATGTCTTGTCTGATGAAGAGAGATACATATACTTTCCTGGGTTTAGAGGAATGAGAGATGATCTCATTGAAACATATAAAATTCTAACAGGGCTTGACAGGATAGATACCGGGATGGCATTTTCCCTGGCTGAAACGCCTACAATAAGAGTCACAGTCTCAAAATAAGTGTCAGTATTCAGAACTGAGATGAGAAGAAATTTCCCCAAGCAGAGGGTTGCAAATATTTTGAATTGTCTCCTCAAAAGGGTTGTGAAAGCTCAGTCTCTGAGTATATTCCAGAAAAAGAGTGATAGATTTTTGGATATTAAGGGAATCAAAGAATATGGGGTTAATTCAGGATGGTAGCACAGAGGTTAAAAATAAACAGCCATGATCTTATTGAATGCTGGAACAAGTGTAGGCTACTCCTGTTTCTGTTTCAGCCCAAACACCCTCCTCATTTGCTTCACTTCATATATGCCACATTTGTTCAGACTTTTTGTAGAAGAGACAGCCAAAGGCAGCCTGCCCAAAGGGGCCTTTCCATCTTTAAAGCTCTGACCTGTTTTGAGCATGAGGTTGTTAAACATTGTTCATCTGTCACTACATAACAATGACGATGGGAAAAAAAGAGTGTGAGAACTGAAAACATCTTCCCTACTCAACTGTTTCACCCTGCCCAATTTCCTCTGCTTTAACCCTGCAAACCCAAGATCTGGGACATATGATTCCTCCTGTTTAGGCTTGATTGGAGTATCTGCCGCCCAGGGGAAATTATGTAGTGATTATGGTTATGTGGCATAAGATCGTTCAAAATGCTCAAGGAACCAAACATTGCTTTTAGATGTGTGGGTGCTGAAGGAAAGGCTACATACCGATTTAGAGTTGCGAGACACAAGAAAATGCCTGAAAGACTCGTGAAAAAGTAGACTATTTCAGAAACATCATATCTAGAAGGAGATTTTGAGCTGAGTCCTTGAGGATGACTCCCAAGTCACAGCAAAGCAACATTGCAGGAATTTTGTCTTCCTAGCAGGTCTAATGGTAACAGGAGCAGCATTAGCTGTAGCACCCAGCACATGTCCCAGGCCTTCCAGGTTCAGGAAATTTCTACTTGAGTGACCACTCCACTGAAGAGACAGCTAAAGTACACAATAATACCTCCTGAAGGCAACCCCTCAAGGGTTCTGTGGGCTCTGGGGTTGCTGATGAGGCCAAGCTGGGACCCACAGACTCTGCCACAATTAGGTCAGGAGTTGCTTAATGCAGTGAATTCAGAAGGTGACGCATTCGTTCCACCATTTACATTGGATTTCTGTGTGCTCCCAAAGCATAGCTTTGAGCTTCTCATTTACATATATTTCCACATTGTACAGCCAAGGGACAAATATTCATGCAAATTGATGAGGATGTTAAGCTTCTTCTGGGACACTTTGAATACATTCTCAAATCTTCTCCTCTGTCTACCTGGTAATTTCTTGCTGTGACAAAGCTCAATTTGATGCAGCCGACCAAGAAATCCAGGAACTAATTAACTGCACATCAAGGTGTTCCTGAATTAGAAGTTCCACGAATCCTGGAAGGAAAACAAGCAGCTCTAAAGGCATTTGAACTCTGAGGTCCAACAGAAAACTCATAAACTAAAGAATACATTTGAGTGAAAAGAACATAGGAGGTCAAGCAACTCACTGATAGCTATGACATGAAACCTTCAGAGAAATGTAGGTGAAATTATCAAGCATAGTAAGATAGTGAGTATCTGGTGGAAGGAACACGTTGAAGAATTTCTGACCTAAGTAACTGTGCCATCTGGACCAGATAGCTTACTGTGGAATATGGTTAAAGGAACTCATCAAGGTCATTGCTGGGAAATTGGTATTGGTATTAGTTTATTATGATGGCACAGTTACTTAGGTCAGCCGTATCCCCTTCCTTTTCACATAATTGAGTGGATGTTCTGAGGCTCAAAAGCAATGTGGATACCATTGATTATGTCTTTGACCTTGTTGGAGCAAGCTATCTTATAAAATTGTAAAGGTCTATCCCTCTGCTGCCTAAATGGAATTCCAGTTGGGCTACCCTTCTGTTATAGATGTCAATGGCCTAATAACTTTATGTCAGCATTGCATAGCTGAAGTTGCAGCTTCCTTGAAATGTTCCTGTGTTGCAGAATGAGAAGTTTTGCCGATGTGTCTCACGTGAATTCCCACAATGCAAAAATTCCAAATAAAACCCCACAGAACAAGTGTAGAAAAGAATTTTCTATCTTATAATTTCAGTCTGTCCTAACAATGTAGGTTTCTATGGATATATTCATGGATTTCAGAATGAAGAACTGCGTAGAGTTTGATAAATTAATGATTGCTAATGCGCAAAGGGATCTTGGTTCATGAAGTGCAGAAAGTTAACATACAGATAATCGAGCAATTAGGAAGGCAAATTATGTGTTCTTTATTGCAAGAAGGTTAGAGTACAAAAGGAAGGAAGTCTTGCTGAGATTGTAGAGGCCACTGGTTACGCACTCAGTAAGGACAGGCAGCAACACCTACCCTATGGTTATCTGGCAAGATTATTCTCAACACTTGTGCCCCACAAGGCTGTATCCTCTGCCCCCTACTCTACTCCCTCTACACTCATGACTGCGTGGTCAGATTCTGCTCTAACTCCATCAACATGTTTGCAGATGATACCACCATAGTGGGCTGTATCGCAAAAAATGATGAGTACAGAAAAGAGATAGAGAACTTAGTGACATGGTGTCATGACGACAACCTTTCCCTCATTGTCAGCTAAACAAAAGATCTGGTCATTGACTTCAGGAAGGGAGGCAGTGCACATGCACCTGCCTACATCAACGGTGCTGAGGTTGAGAGGGTGGGGAGCTTCAAGGTCCTAGGAGTGAACATCACCAATAGACTGTCCTGGTGCAACCACGTAGACACCACGGCCAAGAAAGCTCACCAGCGTCTCTGCTTCCTCAGGAGGCTAAAGAAATTTGGCATATCCCCCTTGACACTCACCAACTTTAATCAAGGCATTATAGAACACGCCCTATCTGGATGCAACACTGCTTTGCCTGGGACTGCAAGAAACTGCAGAGAGTTATGAACACAGCTCAGCACATCACAAAAACCAGCCTCTCCTCCATGGACTCTGTCCATACTTCTCACTGCCTCGGTAAAGCAGCCAGCATAATCAAAGACCCCACCCACTCAGGGCATTCTCTCTTCTCCCTTCTCCCATCAGGCAGAAGATACAAAAGTCTGAGAGCATGTAACACCAGGCTCAAGGACAGCTTCTATCCCGCTGTTATAAGACTATTGAATGGTTCCCTAGTACAATAAAATGGACTCTTGACCGCACAATTTACCTCATTATGACCTTGCATCTTATTGTCTGCTTGCACTGCACTTTCTCTGTAGCTGTGACACTTTGCTCTGCATTCTGTATTGTTTTACATTGTACTACTTCAATGCACTGTGTAATGAATTGATCTGCATGAATGGTATGCAAGACAAGTTTTTCACTGTACCGTGGTACAAGTGATAATAATAAACAAATTCCAATTATCCTCAACGCTGGTGCCCCACAGGGCTGCATTCTCAAGCCTCTACTTTACTCCCTGTACACTCACGACTGTGTGGCCAGATTCTGCTCTAACTCCATCTACAAGTTTGCAGATGACACCACTATAGTGGGCCGTATCTCAAATAATGATGAGTCAGAGTACAGGAATGAGATAGTGATCCTAGTGGCATAGTGTCATAACAACAACCTTTCCCTCAATGTCAGCAAAACAAAAGAATCATTGAGACACAAGAGACTCTTCAGATGCTGGAAATCTGGAGCAACACACACACAAAATGTTGGAGGAACTCAACAGGTCAGGCAGCATCTGTGGAGGGAAATGAACAGTCGACATTTCAGGTTAAGACCCTGATGAAGGGTCTCAGCCCAAAATGTCAATTGCTCATTTCCCTCCATAGATTCTGCCTGACCTGCTGAGTTCCTCCAGCATTTTGTGTGAGCCTGTCATTGACTTTAGGAAGAGAGGCAGTGTGCATGCTCTTGTTTACATCAATAGTGCTGAGGTGGAGAGAGTTGAAAGCTTCAAGTTCCTAGGAGTGAACATCACCAACAGCCTGTCCTGGTCCAACCACGTAGACACCATGGCAAAGAAAGTGCACCAGTGCCTCTACTTACTCAGGCGGCTAAAGAAATTTGACATGTCCCGTTGGACCTTCACCAATTTTTATAGACACACCATAGAAAGCATCCTGCCCAGATGCATCACAACTTGGTATGGCAACTGCTCTGCCCGAGACCGCAAAAAAATGCAGAGAGTTGTGGACACAGCTCAGCACATCACAGAAACCAGCCTCCTCTCCATGGACTCTGTCTACACTTCTCGCTGCGTCAGTAAAGCAGCCAGCGTAATCAAAGATCCCACCCATCCCAGACATTTTCTCTTTTCCCCCATCCCTTCAGCCTGAAAATACAAAAGCCTGAAAGCACATACCGCCAGGCTCAAGGACAGCTTTTATCCCATTGTTAAATAACTATTGAATGGTTCCCTAGTACAATAAAATGGCCTCTTGACCTCACAATCTACCTCGTTATGGCCTTGTAATTTATTGCTTCCCTGCACTGCACTTTCTCTATAACTGTAACACTTTATTCTGCATTCTGTTATTGTTTTCCCTTGTACTAACACAATGCACTGATGTGTTGGAATGATCTGTATGGATGGCATGCTAAACAAAGCTTTTCACTGTACCTCGGTACATGTGACAATAATAAACCAATTTAACCAATCTATCAAATTTATGTGACTTTAAGAGTACTCTTTGCAGTTTGGGTTACACACTTAAGGAAGTATACACTAGTCTTTGAGTTAGGAAGCAAAAATTCACTGTAGGGTTGTCCTATGAAAAGCAATTAAGACAGATTGGTTGATACTGGAGGTTAGAAAAAGAGGAGGTGATGTTCTCTCTCCCAAGAGGGGATATTGAAATATACAATTCTGAAAGGGATTGACAAGATAGATGTTGTGAGGTTGTTTCCTCTGGTTGGACTCCAGAACCATGGAGAATGTTCTCAGGATAAAAGGCCAGCACTTAGAACGGTGAAGAAGGGATGTGGAATGTTGTAAATATTTCTACCTCTCTACTCTAGATGGTATTGGATATTTAGTTGCTTAGTATGATTAATAGGTTTTTTAACATGGAATGGGATGATACGGAATTGAATGGGTAGCTGTGCTGAGGCACAGGATCAGCTATACTGCTGAAGTAAATGTGATACCCACTTGTGCACTTATTACATCCATTGCATCAATTTACCTTAAATGTCTATGGAATTCTATGTAGTGTTAATGAAGCAACTCATCACAGTTCATATGCTGCCACCTTCAGGACAATATAACATATTGTTACCTTCTTTGACTTTGGCTCAAGACAATGTTTAAGAATTCCTGATTAACTAATGAAAATCAATGAGACTTAGGTTGGAAGAGTCTGGAATTTTGGAGAGATAGCCAGAGCAATCAGTGCCTAAACTCAAGATAATTAGCCTGTGGAGACGCAAGAAATTCTGCAGATGCTGGAATCTGGAGCAATACACAAAAAGTGCTGGAGGAACTCAGCAGGTCAGGCAGCATCTATGGAGGGAAATAAACAGTCAACGTTTTGGGCCGAGACTCTTCATCAGGACTGGAAAGGAAGAGGGGCAGAAGCCAGAATAAGAAGGTGGGGGGAAGGGGAGGAGAACACGCAGGCAAGGGATAGGTGAGTTCAGATGATAGGCAAGTCCAGGTGAGAGGGGGAAGGTAGGTGGGTTGGGGGGGGGGGAGATGTAATAAGCTGAGAGGTGATAGGTAGAAGAGGCAAAGGGCTGAAGAAGAAGGAATCCGGTAGGAGAGGGCAGTGGACCATGGAATAAAGGATGGAGGAGGGGAGGAGAGGAGATGGGCAGGTCATCAAGGCGGGTGAAGGGAGCCACAGGAATAAGGAAAGACAAAGGAGCAGGGAGGAAGAAAAAGAAGGGGTGGGGTTACCAGAAGTTAGAGAAATCGATGTTACGGCCATCAGGTTGGACACTCCCGAGGTGGAATATGAGGTGTTGTTCCTCCAACCTGTGTCTGGCCTCAACGTGGCAGTAGGGGAAGCCATGGATAGACAGGTCAGTATGGGAGTGGGATGTGGAATTGAAGTGGGTGGCCATCGGGAGGTCCTGGCTGCTGCGGCGGACAGAGCGAAGGTGCTTGATGAAGCGGTCGAGCTTGCAAGACCCGAGATGAGGAGAGGAAGGTCTGGTTCAGCAGATGGTAAACACCAGGCTAAGCATCTTAGGCAGATGAAAAGCAAGTAGGTGCACGGACAATGTATATGATGCTAAAACAGAATAAGCAAGTTAAATATGCTCAAACTCTTTGAAAGCATGCTTTGATGACTGGTATTTATGTGTCCTTCTGGCACTTGACCTCATCGTGCAGGACATCTGACAAGCTTCAGGGAATCGAGTGGCTTGTTTTCTTGACACTTCTGACCTTTTACTTCTATAATCAGCAAAATGTATCCAGGAGACACTTTAGGGAGCCAGATTGCTGTTTCAAATAGACTTCCAGCTGAGATGCCAGAAATTGCACTCTGGAAAAGGAGAGATTTCCCAATGGATCAGCAAATTGTGAAATCTGTCTGTGAAATTCTAATGAGGTCTGGGAGTTGAAACGCCTCAATCCTGTTTTCAAAAGCAGCAGAAAAGTTTGGAGCTACCACTCCATTTTCAATGAAGCATGCTGGAGTTAAAATAGCTTCTATTCAAAACTAAACCACGTCACTAAAGTATTTGATATTTCACTTTTGAATGAACCAATTCTACATTTGCCTTTACACTGCCTATTTAAACTATATTTAGACTGAGTCACTATTGTTGATTGATTTAGTTCTTGATGCTGGTTCCCTGGGGGTTCTGTGCAATATTAAGAGCCAGAAATTGGAAATAGTAACATTATGCTGTACGTTTAGGAAGCAGTACAAGGAAACTAATTCTTAGCCCAGTGAAAACCATGGGCAGCATTCCATATGTCTCAGTTTAAAAGAACATAAAACTATTTAGGATTTCTAAAATTCCTTAAGGTCAAATAGTTCCATTGGCCAAGGGTGTAAAAGGGCCAGGACCACAAGAAACTGCAGAGAGTTGTGGACACAGCCCAGGGCATTACGGACATCAGTCTCCCCTTCTTGGACTCTGTCTTTACCTCTCGTTGTCTTGGTGAAGCAGCCAGCATAATCAAAGATCCCACCCACCCGGGACATTCTCTCTTCTCTCCTCTTCGATCGGGTAGAAGATACAGGAGCCTGAAGGCACGTAAAACCAGACTTAAGGACAGCTTCTACCCCACTGTGATAAGGCTATTGAACAGTTCCCTTATACAATGAGATGGACTATATCCTCACGATCTACCTTGTTGTGACCTTGCACCTTACTGCACTGCACTTTCTTTGTAGCTGTGACACTTTACTCTGTACTGTTATTGTTCTTACCTGTACTACATCAATGCACTCTGTACTAACCCAATGTAACTGCACTTTGTAATGAATTGACCTGCACGATCGGTTTGTAAGACAAGCTTTTCACTGTACCTTGGTACAAGTGACAATAATAAACTAATACCAATACCAATACCAAGAAGCATAAGATGAGAAACAGATATCAAAAGCACATATGGAGAGGGAAAGAGAAAGGGAAAAAAAGAGAAGGGCAGTGAATGAAGAAAGAGGTTTTGAACAAATGTGGAGAGACAGTGGCCAGAGAAAATGGGAAAGGAGGAGAATGGATGAAATTGGTTCAGGATGGGAGGAAAGAGAGGCAGCTGAGTGCAAAAGATGTGGACAATAACAAGGGAGCATCAGGAAGGAAAAGCTTGAGATAGATATTGCAGAGGGATGAGAAATGAAGGAGAGATGAAGAAGAGAACTATTGTAGTACTGGTAAACATAGTAATGAAATCTTGCAAACAACCATTAAATAAATGACTTGATCATCTCAATTTTAGTGCCATTTGTTGAGGAATAAACATCAGCCATGATACTGTGAGAACTCTCTTGTTCTTTTTCGATCAGTGTTGCATGATCCTTTACATACACTTGCAGGGTAGATGAGCCCTTACTTTAACATCTAATCTGGAATGTGGGAAATCTATCAGAGCAGTACCCCTTCACTTCTTCACTGAAGTGTTGGTCTGTATTATGCACTCAGCATAGAAAAAGTAGGGGATTCATCCCATGGACACCTTTTCGCCATTCACGGGGGTGTAACTTTGATGGATTTTCTACAGATTGTCAGCACTGCTTGAAGCATTGCTGTAGGCAACCAGAGAAATGCCTTTGGACAATTACGTTCAATGTCTCAACCACAACGTTAGTTCAGTATAACAGAGGCCACAACCTATCAACCCGGTACCCTCACACTTTTGAACAGCAATCCATTTAATTTAATTTCTTTCTCCTTTTCCTAGCAATATCATTTCCAGTATTTATCCAATTTCCTCTGTTATCGAAGTTGCAGTTATTGAATTTATATCCATAGCCTGATCAAGTGGTTCTAAGAAGAAAAGTTTTTCCTTATGTAACCACAGATTCTTTTAATGACATTAAGTAAGCCCTCTCATTATTGACCCAATAATTAGACTGAAGAGAGGAAAATTGAAGTCAACAGATGGAAAACAGCAGGATAAGAATCTTTGGCAGAGAGACAAGAAGAAAGCAGTCAACGCACAGGCTCACAAATTGACAGATGTGGAAGCAGACAAATCACTTATAAAATTCTAACATAAAATAAATTATTAAATATATTCCAATTCTCTTAAAGCATTCTTTGATAAAACGGTGTTGATGGATATGCTTGGCAAAGGCTGTCAATTTCCCTGTTCAGTCAAGCTCTTTAGGAGCATCATTGGAAAACATTCTTCTTTATTTTATACTGATTAAGAATGTAATAGTCCAGAAACTCCAAAGGGAATTGGCAAGTTAGATCCAAAATTGTCTTAGATGCAGAAAGCAAAGGGTAATAGTTGTCAGGAGCTTTACTGACTGCATGGCCATATCCAGTAAGCTTCGTAGACTTCAGTATCAGGCAACTGGTTTCCATTGTTTAGAACAATGAAATAGCTTAAAGGTAGGATCATGAGTAAGAAGTTTGCAGATGATACTAATACCGGAATGTGATTGAATGTGAGAAGAAAGTTAATGATTTCAGGAAGATATCAATGTCAAAAGGGGAAAAATATAGCATAGAGAATTCAGTCCAAACTTTCCTGCATCCTCACCACAAAATTCTGCGTCAGAAGTTTGCAAAGGAACATCTAAACAAGCCTGATGCATTTTGGAAACAAGTCCTGTGGACTGATGAAGTTAAAATAGAACTTTTTGGCTGCAATGAGCAAAGGTATGTTTGGAGAAAAAAGGGTGCAGAATTTCATGAAAAGAACACCTCTCCAACTGTTAAGCACGAGGGTGAATCAATCATGCTTTGGGCTTGTGTTGCAGCCAGTGGCATGGGAAAATTTCACCGGGAGAGGGAAGAATGAATTCAATTAAATACCAGCAAATTCTGGAAGCAAACATCACACCATCCGTAAAAAAGCTGAAGTTGAAAAGAGGATGACTTCTACAACAGGATAACAATCCTAAACACACCTCAAAATCCACAATGAACTACCTCAAGAGGCACAAGTTGAAGGTTTTTTCATGGCCCTCACAGTCCCCCGACCTAAACATCATCAAAAATCTGTGGATAGACCTCAAAAGAGCAGTGCATGCAAGACAGCCCAAGAATCTCACCAAACTAGAAGCCTTTTGCAAGGAAGACTGGGTGAAAATCCCCCAAACAAGAATTGAAAGGCTCTTAGCTGGCTACAGAAAGCATTTACAAGCTGTGATACTTCCCAAAGGGGGTGTTACTTAGTACTGACCATGCAGGGTGCCCAAACTTTTGCTTTGGGTCCTTTTCCTTTTTTGTTATCTTGAAACTGTAAAAGATGGAAATAAAAAAGTAATCTTGCTTAAAATATTAAAGAAATGTGTCATCTTTAACTTTATGCCTTTTGGAGAACAGGCCATCTTTTACTCGCTTAGCTATTCACAGTAACAGAAATTTTGACCAGGAGTGCCCAAACTTTTGCATGCCACTGTATACTCATGACTGCATAGCCAGATTCTGATCTAACTCCATCTACAAGTTTGCAGAGGATACCACCGTTGTAGGCCGTATCTCAAATAAATGATGAGTCAGGGTACAGGAAGGAGATAAGGAGCTTAGTGTCATGGTGTCATAACAACAACCTTTCCCTCAATGTCAACAAAGCAGAAGAGCTGGTCATTGACTTCAAGAAAGGGGGTGGTGTACATGCACCTATCTACATCAATGGTGCTGAGGTCGAGAGGGTTGAGAGCTTCAAGTTCCTAGGAGTGAACATCACCAATAGCCTGCCCTGGTCAAATCACATAGATGCCACAGCCAAAAAAGCTCACCAGCACCTCTACTTCCTCAGGAGGTTAAAGAAATTTGGTATGACCCCTTTGACACTCACCAACTTTCATTGATGCACCATAGAAAGCATCCTATCTGGATGTATCACAGCTTGGTATGGCAACTGCTCTGCCCAGGACCGCAAGAAACTGCAGGGTTGTGGACACAGCCCAGCGCGTCACGGAAACCAGCCTCCCCTCCATGGACACTGTCTTTACCTCTTGCTGCCTTGGTGAAGCAACCAGCATAATCAAAGACCCCACCCACCTGGGTCATTTTCTCTTCTCTGCTCTCCCATCAGGCAGAAGGTACAGGAGCCTGAGGGCACATACCACTAGGCTCAAGGACAGCTTCTATCCCACTGTGATAAGACTATTGAATGGTTCCCTTATACGATGAGATGGACTCTGACCTCACAATCTACCTTGTTGTGACCTTGCTCCTTATTATCTACCTGCACAGCACTTCTTCTGTAGCTGTGACACTTTACTCCGTATTGTTATTGTTTTTACCTGTACTACCTCAATGCACTCTGTACTAACTCAATTTAAGTGCACTGTGTAATGAATTGACGTGTACAATCAGTATGCAAGACAAGTTTTTCACTGTAACTCGGTACAAGTGACAATAAAACCAATACCAATACCAAAAACTTAAGTTTTTCTTTATTTCGAAGTTCCTATTTCTCTGAAGAATTCACAATTTTGGATTCCTCTATCAATTCACCTTTTCAGTTTCTCTGCTTCAGAACAAATCTATCCATGTAGTTGTAATCCCAATCTTTTCAACTGTTCTAGTAACCTCCTGTGTACCTCATCAAAGTCTTCATGTGCTTAACAGACACTGATTCAGTCATCTGTAATGCATGCACGTATAGACACGTGGAAAGACAAGGAATGGAACTGAAAGTCAATTGCATTAATATATTTTTCAAAATTCAGAGACATTCAAAACTCAAGGCTATTGGAAGGGCGATGGATTACCCATCAGACAAGTTTGTCCTTGCCCTATCCGAGAACAGGGCAAAACAGCATGAATCAAAATCCATTTCAATTAGATTTTAAAAGCATTGAACACAATGGTTTGACTAAGTGAAATAAGTATGTTATCAGTCATATCCTCAATGACACAGTCTCCCATCTAATTACTGAACAGGCCTGAGCGTCCTCAGCTGGGTATTCACAGGGAGAATGACAAAAGCACTGACCCTTCCCTTCCCATTATGCAGTGTATTTACATCTGAATGAAAAATGACCTCATTTAGAGCATTTAGAGATAAAGCAGTTAAGAAGGCCTATGGGATGTTAGCTTTCGTAAATCATGGGATTGGGTTTAAGAGCCGCGAAGTGATGATGCAGTTTTACAAAACTCTAGTTAGACCACACTTAGAGTACTGCGTTCAGTTCTGGTCGCTGCATTATAGGAAGGATGTGGAGGCATTGGAGAGGGTGCAGAGGAGATTTACCAGGATGCTGCCTGGATTAGAGCGTATGGAATATGAGGAGAGGCTTAAGGTGTTAGGGCTTTATTCACTGGAAAGGAGGAGGATGAGAGGAGACGTGATAGAGGTATATAAAATATTGAGAGGAATAGATAGACAGTCAGCGCCTCCTTCCCAGGGCACCAATGCTCAAGACAAGAGGGCATGGCTTTAAGGTTATGGGTGGGAGGTTCAGGGGAGATGTCGGGGGGAGGTTTTTCACCCAGAGAGTGGTTGGTGCATGGAATGCACTGCCTGGGGTGGTGGTGGAGGCAGATACATTGGACAGGTTCAAGAGTTTGTTGGATAGGCATATGGAGGAACATGAGATAGAGAGATATGCAGGAGGAAAGGGTTAGATAGTGTGAGGGTGGTTTGATGGACGGCACAACATGGTGGGCCGAAGGGCCTGTTTTGTGCTGTATTGTTCTATGGTATCACTTGTTTAATGTTTACCCTTGATATCAGAACAAAGATGTATAGAGCAGAATTATGAAAAGAATCAGAGTATGAAAGTGGTTCATATTTCATTCTGCATTTTGCACATCTAGAGTGACCATCATGTAGGGAGAAGCCATATCTATTAACTGAATGTGAGCTGTGGATCAATCAGTAACAATATTATGTTTGAGGGTGTGGGGTTAAGATCCACTCTGCAGTTCCAAGTATAAAAATTTAGGCTGGCACTACTGAGAGTGTGCAATTTTTCTGGAGGTATTGATGGATGAATATGATAAGGCCTTGTCTGTTCTCTCAAGTTGTTATGGAATCATAAAACATACAGCACAGAAATGAGACCTTCCTGCCCACCTCAACATGCTGACCATGATGCCTATCCCACTTGTCTGCCTTAGGCCAGTATCACTCTATTCCTTTCCTATTCTAGTACCTGTCCAAAACTTAGTTGCTGAGTATATTCGAGACAGACCGATAGATTTTTAGATATCAAGGGAATCCAACAATAAAAGGATCCTACGGGTAAGTGGCACTGAAGTAAAAACAAAATCAGCCATATTCTTATTGAGTGGTGGAACAAAGGACTAAGAACATAAGAACATATAAATTAGGGGCAGGGAAAGGCCACTTGGCCCTCCAAGCATGTTCCACTATTCAATAAAATCTTGGCTCATCTGATTGTAACCTCAAATCTGTATTCCTGCCTTTCCCCAGTAACCTTTCATCTGCTTGCCTAATAAGATTCTATCCACCGCAGACTTTAATATTGTAATTATAACTTCCTCCACCTGCTCCTCTGGCAGCTTGTTCCAGATATTCGCCACCCTCTGTGTGAAAACTGTGTCCCTCAAATCTCCTTTAAATTTTCTCATTCTACACTCCACTGCCCTGGGAAAAAGTCTTGAGATTAAATGAGCTTAAAATTGTAGGAAAGGGAGGGCGAACAAAAGGCATGTCTCTGATAGGGAAGAGGGAAGAAAAATTCAACACAAACGTGGTAATGGGCCTTCTTTCCACTGGCTCTATCACTCATGTCTTTCAATCCCTCCTATATTCCAGCCTGTCACAGACCTTCCCCTTTAGATCTGCCATTCCTCAGCAACTTTTTAAATTTTGTAACTAATAGTAATTTTTATGTCTGGCACTGTACTGCCGCAAAACAATAAATTTCATGACATATGACAGATAATAAATCTGATTCTGATATATCTTGTTTTTCCAGCTTTAATGCAAGGTCATTATCCTGATACATTAATTTTCACTCTCTCTCCCCCTACAAATACTAAGTGCCGCCGTTTTTGGATTTCTGTGCAAACTGTGGAATGTTGAGCTTACTCTTTGCTGGGGTTTGCCAAGTGGGCTGACATTGGGCTTCAGTTATGTCCCCAACAGCAAGTGTCACAGGTAAGAGTTTTCTCAATAATTGAGAGTTTTAAGGGAACAATTACTGATGCTAGTTTTGTTTTATTTCAGATTTATTCTATCAATTTAAATTTCCCAGTTGCCATGATGGGATTGTTTGTGTTTTAACTTTGTTTTTCCATTTATGACATTGCTTCTTCATAGTTTATGGATGTCAGGGACATTCAAAAACATTAATTTTTCTTGACAGTTTTGACAACCGGCTAAGCCTGGGGCCTGGCTTCACCAACTATCATTTTTCTCAGCTCTTTAGTCGTCAGGTTATGTTCTGGTCTACTTACAGGGTTACACTGTGTGCCTGGACAGCTCAATGCCAGCAGCAAGTCCTGCCACAATAATATAACGTAGATACTTTATAGTTTAACAACCTGAAATAATATTAAAATATTCAGCAAAACATAGATGTTTACAGCTTATCCAAGAAACACACACAAAAATATCTTGCAGTTATATAATTCTTTTACATCAAATAGCAACAACATAAAACTGTATTTCACACTAAGCTACAGGAGTATTGAAGGTAGATGACCAAATGCTTGGTCAGGAGGGAGGAAAAGTTACTTCGAAAGTAGGGTTTCTATCCCATTTAATGTTCTAAGGTCAAACTGGAGAACAGGAAAACAAAGCTAACCTGGAAACGCCAGTGGTGTGCCCAGTCAGTAATCAAGCTGACCATTTTGAAACTGGCCTACACTCTCAAGTGACTAAGCAGTTGCATTGCCAGTTTAGCTAGGGGTGCTTTCCATGTATTCAAATAAAAACCATCTCAAGATTGACAATGGGAATCTCTGTAGAATGTTGGAATGAAACACTAGTGAAGGAGGCCATTCGACCCATCATGTATGTGCTGGTGAAAATGGCTTTGATTCATTCAGCTATGAATGGTCTCAGCAGGATTCCAATATGTTACACCCCTCCAAACTGTGAGAATAAATCCCCCACATTCATTAGGTATTACAACTGTTTTGTTCAAACCAAATAGTATGCTTGTGCATGTGAAGTCTTTTTAGTTTGAATTTAACAATAAGGCAATGTTTTTCATTGAAACAAAATTCCTTTCAGAATATTATCTCAACATCTTATTTACCAAAGAGGTAATATGCTCCTAATCCTCACTGAAGGCCACTAGATTTGGTCGAGCACATGCTGAATAATTCTATTGACAATTTTATACCAAAGGGGTGTTTTTGATCAAGATCACATTTTCAAAATCAATTGGCCTTTTACTATTAAAACTACTTTTAAACATGATACAGTAAATGGAAAATCCTAGCAGGATTCTTTCCATCGATAGGAAGGACAATAGTAAATTTTTCTCCATAGCAGAGGTGTTTCTAACTACAGGGCATAGGTTTAAGGTAAGGAGTAAAAGGTTTACAGGTAATATAAGAAAGTTTTTTTTTCACCCAGAGGGTGTTTGGAATGCCCTGTCTCAGAGGGTGGTGAGGTAGCAACTCTTTTAACATTTAAAATGTATCTAGACAAACACTAAACATACATCAAGGCATAGAAGGCCAAGGATCTCATGCAGCTAAATGGGATTTGTGCAGATGTATCCAATGGTTAGCATGGATGTAGTGGACTGAAGGGCCTGTTTCTGTGCTGTATGACTCCATGACACTTCAATCGCCAAGGAATAGAAGGATACAAACCAAGTGGTGGTAAATCTGATTAATACAGATGTGTACTTGATGGTCAGCAGAGATGGGTGGGGGGAAGGGTGTATTTCTGTGCTATATGGCTATGAATCAAGGCTAAAATTTTAGAGATAAAGGGGAGCAAGAATGATATCCCATGAACACTATTTACCTTGCATGTAATCCCTTCTAATATCAGTCAGCCTAATCAAAACATTTTGCAATGGGCGTGTGAGCTCTGAAACCAGCCACCAGGTTTCATCTTCACTGCAGCATTGTTTTTAATGTGCTGAGATCAGTGTTTTCAGTAAAAATATGTATTTTCGATGGGTTACACATTAATGTAAAATTTTCAACCTTATGTTAGGCAGGGCACATTCATTACAAGGAAATGAAATGCATAAACAATTTGTTTTGGAACAGGAAAAACAGAATAATTTATACTTTTTAACACAATGAAGGGGTTAACATTTCTGTTCTGGTTGGGAGTCACTTGCAAGATACAGAAGAAATTCATCGATGATACGTTCTGCTTTTATTTTCAATTTCAAACTTTCAGGTCTTTCTGAGATCATTAACATCAGTGAGACTTCCAAGTGGATAAAGAACTAGCTACAATGTTGCTTTGACCACTCATTCAAGGAGTCAGTAAGGCAGGAAACCAAGAGAAAATTATGTAAATGTTATTATCTGATTAACTTTAAATAATGACAATCTACAATCAGGCTCAGTAGAAAAGTTACACATCACTTGAACTTCACAGTTGCACACGATTGGTGTCCCATAGAATCTTCTGATATATTGACAGATCTAAGCAAATCACATACTTCGAAGAATACATTCTAAGTCTGCATTCTGACTAGAGTGCAATACTGACACCCCTGCGCTCCTAGAAAACAGTCCATAGTCGCTATTTTCCATAACATGAAGCTGCATCGCCTGCACAAGTGAGTAGAAAATAAATTTTGTGGTTTATTTATTTACATTTTCTCACACAAGTTCTGTGAGAGCAAATTTTATTCAGCATGTCAAATTTCTGGGTAGTGATTTGTGAATTTTGGAAGGATAACTTTCCATTACCCAAACAGCTGTAACACAGGGGGTCATCTGTATTATGTAATCTCAAGTCTGTCACATAATAAAAGGTTAAAAAATAATTTGTAAATACAAGAATTGGAATCATCCAATGTAACATTATGTAATATTCTTAGGAGGTCAAGTGAAACCCCTTCACAAAATTCCATTGAAGGTCATTGCCTGAAACGTTAACTCTTTTTCTCTTTCCAAAGTGGCTGTCTGATGAGCAGTATTTCCAGACTTTATTTCAGACTTTCAGTATTGATAGCTTTTTGCTTTGCAATCTGCACAAGATTAATACCTCAAACAGTTAAATAAGGGTCAATTTTGCAAGTGATACTAATGCATTCCAAGCATTAAAAAAAAACAAGAAAGCACATAGTTTATCAACATAAATGGAGAATCTCATCCTGAGCACACAACTATCAATATTTCCAGCTATATGATATACCAAGCTTTGAAGATGAAATTTAATTGAAATACAAGATAGCAAGGCTGAATAGATTACTGCAGTGTTGTCTTTTTTGATGAATGACCAAGGTCTCTATGAATATTCAGGAAGGGTACAATCCATTAGACTCTAACTGCTGCTAAGTACTTAACTATTAACGTGCTCACGTTGACAATTTGTCACTGTATCTCACAAATATTAAAATTTAGCACAGCTAGCTGCCTTCTTTACTGCAAATGTTCTCATTAAAATCAAATGATAAGCATTCTTTTGTTTCTAAGGAGTCTAAACTCTGCTCGTATTCCCTTCCTTATATTTTAGCTCATATTCTGTTAAGGGATGAGAAAACTACAGTTCCATTTATCACATCTTAATGCAAGTTAGAAAATATAAAATGTGATAGAAATGCAACAAATGTAATCTATAAAATCCAAGTATAAAATAACCATGAGCAAAAGAGCTATAATAATTAGCTGCAAGATATGCTAATCAATTCCCATAATGGACCTTCAAGCTTAGCGACCTGGGATTTATTTTGTTAATTGTTTGCAATGCTTTGATGCATACAAAGAGATGCTTTGTTACAGGATGGAAGTGGATAATTTTGCTGTACATAGTTCACAGCTATCTTTTGGCATTATAAAAGGGCTTGGTGTGGCAACATTTAAAAAAAGTTTATGTTGGGATATGGTGCAACAACAGCACTGCAATTTACTGCTATCATAGCAACTCACAAAGCAGCACAATAAAACAAAATGCTCTGTCCAGTTGCAAGAAGTCTGCATTTGACTTAAAAATGAGATGTTGATGGAAATAGATCCTCAGGTAGCAATTACACTAAACCCAGCTAAGCCCTAAAGTTAGGAACATTATAGATCTGATTCCCTGGTTTCAAATGAGTTTACCCAGTTAGCAGTACAGGTTCAACAATCAGTCCTGGTTTGCAGTGGGAGTGGAGGGGAAATCAATAAAGTTCTGCAATCCTAATTGCTATGCGATGCATCTTACTGGAATGTCCATGCATCTGGATATCAGCTGAGAACTGGACTAGATCTAGTGTAAAAATATGATACAAAACTCTATTGCCACTCCCAGCCCAAATTTACAGGCCTTGAAGAATGACCATATCAAAAAGCAGTATCTCATGTTTTCATAAAAATAACAATAGACTGGCAAAACAAAATACACGAGCCACTTGCTGAAAGTTTCTTAGAGTTTTTTTATATAAAAGCACAAGAATTAAATAATAACATTTCTCAAATGATTGATCATTATATGATCATCCTTAGCTTCTGGATTTCTTGGGCCTCTCTCCTCTTCCAGATCCATGCTGTTTGCCCCCTCTACCTATCCCTGCTCCACCTCTTCGTTTCTTCTTTTGTGCCAGTGTCTCCTCTTTTAAAGAACGTATCCAGAAAGCGTCAAATGATCCCGGAGGTTGGTAACCCGGCTCATTCGTAGGCAGTTCATCTTTTGACAACAGAATGCAAATAGCAGGGATGTTTCTTTTTACAGTTAAACTATCTAACCCTGCCTCAGAAACAATGGGTTCCCAGAGTTCTTCAACCTGCTTATAAAACAATTTGGTAATTTGATGGAGGTTTTTTAATCTTCTCTTCATGATTTCCACACAGCTGATTGCTTTGCTGACTGCTTTCCCAGTGCCGGTGAAAAGGATTTCTTTGGTACTGTCTGATTCCATCTTGCCAATGGCGTATCCCACGAGATTTCTTATTTTGCTGCTTTCCTTCACCTTCATTTCAATAGTATCTTTTGGAAGATTGGCAATTGGCTGTGGACAAGCCAACTCTGTGATTTTTGTTTTCTGATAGTTTTCCATTTTAAGAAACTTCCTGTAATTCCAAACAGATGAAAACAGAACTTGTAATTCTAAGTGTAATTAGTTGTTTATATCTGCCATTCTGAGTTATTTTAAAATTATTAAAAGTGCTTGTTATACTTTCTTCTTTCCTAGATGTGCTAATCAACCTCAGCACAGACATCGAGAACCCTCTAGTAGCTCAGTTAAGCAGCCACACCACAAGTTATTAACCAATGGAGGCATCAGAACAGAAGCTGATCTTATCCTCGCCAGATTCTAGCTGGATTTAGGAGCTAACAATTGCAACCGTGGAGGCCAAGGACAATGCTGGAATTTACACTCCAAAAGTTAAATACCACAGTTGTAGAAGAACTATAATAAATAAATTATAAATGCTGGAAATAAACAGGCCAGGCATCATCTCCAGAATGAAAAGCAGAAATAACCTTTCAAGTCAAAGATTTTTCACTATAATACTTTGAAGTGGACACTAAGTATTAACTCTTTCTCTTTCCACAGCTAGTGGTGGACCTCGTGAATATTCCCAGCATTTTCTGTTTTTGTTATAGCATTTATTCTACTTCACTGAGATCAACAAGCAAAACAAAAATGGGATATTTATCAGACTTTCCTTATCTACTATTCAGTAGGAATCCTATGGTGCATATACAGTATTATGTAAATGAGAAAGTGAATGGTTTTGGATTGAAATTATACTGTAACACAAAGAGCATAACGACACCTGGGAAAAGCTTTATATACTTTCACTTCATGTCTCTTCTACTCAGCTTATCTTTATCAATAGTGTCTCTGCAGTCACTAGGAAATTGCTATTTTCTACCACTTTTCCAGTGATTTCATTTCTTCTATCCAACAGAATCAACAAATTTTTCATTCAAAGTATTTTAGAGAGAGATCCAAGCACAAATTACTGTTTCAGGTGTTGGTCGAGGGACCTATACTCAGAGAGTCAGTTAACTGGTCAGCCCGTGACCCAGAGGCAGGACTTGGCCTGAGTCAGTCTACAATAGCCGTCTACACAGATAGCATGGTTACTGCAGAATGAAATAAAAGGAACTCAAAATCAAAACTATAGCAATGTCTCCTCAAAAATCACAGGGTGACTTCTCCATCAAAATGCAGTGACTGGAGGATAGTTACACACACACACAGTATACGTTCAAAGAGTCACTTACTGTCCATTCTCCAGGCATGGTTGGAAAGGAAATTATCTAATAATTTTAATTCTACTTGATTATAGAGACATACCAATATGCAGCCTAAATATTGGTTGTGATTCAGAACTCTTGCTCTTTGAAATTCTGCCTCTTCTCCTAATCTTAACCTTAATATACCTGGGAAGTCCGAGTTCAACAAACAGAAATAATCAGGTCAGGGTGCATCTTTGAGGAGGGAAACTGAATTAATGCTTGAAATCAGCATCTTTTGGTGAAAGTTTGAGACACAAAATGTTCCAAATTTGCAGAAACAGGGAAAAGTTTGGGATGGGGAGCGCTTGCCAGGACAAAGTCTGTGAAAAAGTGCAAGGCAGGACGGATTTAATGAACTAAAGGAATGAAAGTGCAAGACAAAAGGTACAATAAGTAAAACAGTATCATAGGAACCCAAGAATTAGAAGCAGAAGTAGGCTATTTGGCCCCATGTGCCTGCTACAGCTTTCAATAAGATTATGGTTGATTTTCCCTACACTATCCCGTGCACCAGATTTCCTTAATATCTAAAATCTATCAATCTCTTGAGTAGAAAATTTTTGGGGGTAAACGCTTATTCCCATCAGGGCGAAGATTTTTTCCATTGTCACAAATCACTGACCACATATGACCACATGACACGGTAGTGTAGCAGTTAGCATAATGCTATTACAGTGCCAGCAACCCGGGTTCAACTTTGGCCACTGTCTGTAAGGAGTTTGTACGTTCTCCCCACGTCTGCATGGGTTTCTTCCAGGTGCTCTGGTTTCCTCCCACATTCCAAGGACGTATGGGTTAGGAAGTTGTGGGCATGCTATGTTGGTGCAGGAAGCGTGGTGACACTTGAGGGCTGCCCCCAGAACACTCTACGTAAAAGATGCATTTCACCATGTGTTTTGATGTACATGTGACTAATAAAGATATCTCATCTTATCTAGTTCCAGAAACCCCAGCCAAGAGAAAGAGAAATAAAGAGATTTACAAAGACCAAAATCATCAGCAGTATCCACCAGAAAAAGCTAGTTATGATCAGAAAAGACAAACTCAATGCTAAATTTACTGAGTTTTGAAGGTGACATTGCTTCACCTAGAAGTACCTAGGTGACGTGCTCCAGATCCTGGAAGACGAAAAGAGCAGGAGTGGGCCACACAGCCCTTCAAGCCTTTAAATAAGATCATGCTTGATCTGTCTGCAGCCTCAATTCTGTATTCCCCTTTATTCAAAGTACCCTCTCACCCCATGGCTTATCAAGCGTCTCTCTACCTGCCTTAACCACATTCATGCTTGTCTTCATAGGTCAGGACATGGAATATAAGGGTTGGAACATTTCATTGCAACTTTACAAAACACTGGTTAGGCTGCACTTGGAATATTGTGTGCAGTTCTGCTTGCCAAACAATAGGCAGCATGTGATTGCGCTAGAGAGAGTGCAGAGGAGGTTCACCAGAGCCTGGATTGAAGGACTTTAGCTATGAGGAGAGAATGGATAGACTGGACTTGTTTTCCCTGGAGCAAGGGAGGCTGTGGGGGTCCTGATAACATTATCAGCGATCCAATACCAGAGGGCATGCATTTAAGGTGAGAAGGGGTAGGTTCAGAACAGACGTGAGGGGCACTTTTTTTTTTACTGAGAGAGTAGTGGATGCCTGGAATGCGTTGCCTGATAGGGTGGTGAAGACAAATTCATTGGGGGCTATAAACAGGTGCTTGGATGGGCACATGAATGAGAGGAAAATAGAGGGATATGGGCATTCTGTAGGTAGGAGGGAATAGCTGTGTCAGCACAACATTGTGGGCTGAAGGGCCTGTTCTGTGCTGTATGTTCTATGTTCATATATAAGGTAGGTAATCAAATCTTTTTCCCATGAAAAAGAAGAGCTTTAAGGTGAGAGATAGGGGATTTAAAGAGGATATTAGGGGAAAGTTTTTTATTACACAGAATGGTAGATATCTGGAATACACCGCCAGAGGTGGTAGTGGAATCAGATACAATTACTACATTAAAGAGGCATTTAGGCAGACACTTAAAAGGCAAGGCATAAAAAGGATACAGTCTTAATGTAGGCAAGTGGGATTAATGTAGATAGGCAAAATAGGTCCATGTGGATGCGGTAATTTTTGTGCTGTAAGCTTGTTTGATTCGATAGTGACTGCTTCCAATGCCTTTGAGGTAGAATCATGAGATACTACATAGAAACTAGCCTCATGGCCCACCAAATCCACACCAGGCATCAAGCACCCATTTTTATATGAATCCTACACTAACCCATTTTATTCTTCCCACATTCCCATCAACTCGCCCCACATTCTACCATGCACTTGTATACCAAAGGGCAATTTACAACAGCCAATTAACCTACCAACCTGTACATTCTTAGGATGCAAGTAGAAACGGGAGCATCAGGAGGAAATTGGTAACCACAGGGAGTTGAAGGAGAAATCTAGAGGGCATGAGGCATGATGCAAACTCCACACTCTGTGTCAAAGATGAGGATTGAACCTGGGTTTCTGAAACTGAGAGGCAACAGCTCTACTAGCTGCACTACTGTGCCATCCAAAGACTCATGACCTACTGAGGGAAAATAAAATCCCTTCATCTGCATTAAATAGGAGACGGCTCCTGGTCCTATATTTTCTCACAAAAGGAAACATTCTCTATATGTCTACTCTGTCAAGCCCCCTAAGGTTCTTGTTCCAATCAAGTCCCCTTGACTATTCTAAATTATACTGGGCACATTTAGCCTGAGCGCCCTTTTCTCAGGCAATAACCCACCCATTCCACATGTGAATTTAATAAACCTTCAAGAGGCAGTGCCTCAAGAAGGTGGCATCCATCATTAAGGACCCTCACCACCCAGCACATGCCCTCTTCACATTACTACCATCAGGGAGGAGGTACAGGAGCCTGAAGACCCACACTCAACGTTTCAGGAACAGCTTTTTTCCCTCCGCCATCAGATTTCTGAATGGTCCATAAACGCTACCTCGTTACACCTCTTTAACACTGTTTATTTTTGTAACATAGTAATTTTTATGTCTTTATGTCTTGCACTGTACTGCTACTGCAAAACAAATTTCATGACATATGTCAGTGATAATAAACCTGATTCTGAACTACTTTCAATATATTAACATTCTTTCCCAGATAACGGCACGAATAGGAAAGGTTGAGGAAGGAAAGCAGCATTGGACCCGAGTGCACCAGAACACAATCCATACCTCCTTGTTTCTATACTTGTCCCATCCCACCTCCTACCCTTAAGATTCTCCTTCAGCTCCCTCCCCGACTCCACCTTTGTTTCAGCGATAGGATTTTCCCAATTCTGAAAAGTCAGATGCCGAACATTCCCCACTCTGTTGACCTGCATAACCGGTACCTGGGTAGCGCTGACCTGCATAACAGGTACCTGTGTAACCTACAACTACTGCCACCTCCAATGGGATCCCACCACCAGGCACTTCTCCCCCCCTCTTCACTTTCCTCAGGGACTGCTCTCTCTGCAACTCCCTTGTCCACTTCTCCCTCCCCACTGATGAGGCCCCCCCCCCCCAGCACTTATTCAAGTTCAAGTTACTTTATTGTCATTCATCCATGCTATAAAAACACATGACGGAACAAAATGTCATTTCCCCCAGACTCTCACAACAGAGGACATACATAGAACAGGAGACATGCAATAAACACAACAAAAAACAAAAAATCAAATAAAAAATAGTGCAAGTACAAATAGTGCAAAAATACGGTATATACAAAATACAAATTTAGTGCAGAGTTAGTGCAAAACCGAGTTGGACAAGAGAAATACGAGCTCAGTGTGTTGTACTCATTGTATAAACATGTTCAGCAGCAGCCAAAGTTCTTATACGCCGTTGTGCAAACCAGAGCTTTTGACGCGGCATTTGTCTACCAGGGTATTCAGGAGCCTGACAGCCTGGGGGAGAAAAACTGTTGTGCAATCTAGCAGTTCTGGCCCGGATGCTCCGGTACCGCTTGCCAGACGGCAGTGGGACAAATAGGTCGTGGGAGGGATGAGAGGGGTCGTCTATAATTCTATAAACCTTATGCGTGCATCATGTATTGTAAACATCCGAGATGGAGGAAAGAGGTACTCCAGTGATCTTTTTCGCTGTACTCGCAATTCTCTGCAAAGACTTACGGTCAGAGATGTTACAGTTACTGTACCAGGCAGAGATGCAGCTAGTCAGGACACTGTCAATGGTACCCCTGTAGAATGTAGTGAGGGTGGGGGAGGGCAGGTTTGCTCTTTTCAGCCGCTGTAAAAAGTGGAGACGCTGCTGTGCCTTCTTGGCAAGGGAAGAGATGTTAGTTGACCAGGACAGGTCGTCTGCTATATGTATTCCCAAGAACTTATAACAGCTGACTCTCTGTACAATGACGCCACTGATGCACGGGAGTAAGTGGTCAGCCTGAGCCTTTCTAAAATCCACAATCATCTCTCTTGTTTTGTCCACATTCAAGGAGAGATTGTTGACTGAGCACCAATCCACCAGCCTCGCCGCCACCTCTCTGTAAGCTGTTTCATCATTCCTGCTGATGAGGCCCACCACTGTTGTATCATCAGCAAACTTGATGATATGGTTGGAGCTTGAGTTAGCAGAACAGTCATGGGTCAGCAGCATGAACAGCAGTGGACTGAGCTCCAGTGCTCAGCCTGGTGATTTTTGAGGTGGTATTTCCAATACGAACTGACTGTGGCCTTTCAGAGAGGAAGTCCAGAATCCAATTACAGGTGGAGGTGCTAAGGCCCAGTAGGTGTAACTTCCTTATGAGGTTCTGTGGGATGATAGTACTAAAGGCAGAGCTGAAGTCTATAAAGAGCATTCTAACATGTGTCCTTTTGATCTAGGTGAGACAAAGCCAGGTGCAGGGCAAAGGACACTGCATCTTCAGTTGACCGATTGCGGTGGTATGCAAACTGAAGGGGGTCCAGTAAGGGAGGGAAAATGGATTTAATGTGTTGCAAGACTAACCTCTCGAAGCACTTCATGATGACTGAAGTCAGTGCCACTGGGCGGTAGTCATTTAAACAGGTTACAGGCATCTTTTTAGGCACTGGTATAATGGAGGTAGATTTGAAACATACAGGGACAACTGCTTGGCTCAAAGAAACATTAAAGATGTCGGTGAATACACCTGCCAGCTGGGCTGCGCAGTCCCTGAGCACACGGACTGTTATCAGGTCCCGCTGATTTCCGAGGGTCAACCCTGGATAATATCTTCCTCACACTAGCTGAGGAAAGACAAAATACCTGGTCATTGAGCGGTGAAGGTGTCTTGCTCGCAGGTTCATTGTTAAGTACATCAAACCGAGCACAGAAGTCGTTCAGTGCATCTGGGAGGGAGGCGTCACTGTCACAAGTGCAAGGTGGGGGGCTCTGGTCCGTGATGGCCTGGATGCCCTGCCACAGACGTCTAGTGTCCATGGTATCAGAGAAGTAGCTCTGGATCTTCTGGGCATATCTTCCTCACACTAACTGAGGACAGACAAAGTACCTGGTCCCTCCACTTTATCCCTTCAACCATACTAATGCTACACCTGCCCCTACATCTCCTCCCTCACTACCATTCAGGGCCCCAGACAGTCCTTCCAGGTGAGGCACTGCTTCACCTGTGAATCCGAGGGTGTCATTTATTGCATCCAGTGCCTCTGCTACGTCGGTGAGACCCAATACAGATTGGGTGATCGCTTCGTCGCATGCCTTCGCTCCGTCTGCTGCAACAGCCAGGATCTCCCAGTGGCCACCTACTTCAATTCCACATCCCAGCATGTCTATCCACAGCCTCCTCTACTGCCACATTAAGGCTAAACGCAGGTTGGAGGAGTAACGCTTCATATTCCGCCTTGGTAGTCTCCAACCTGACAGCATCAACATCGATTTCTCTTCTGGTAACACTTCCCCTCTGTTTTCCCTCATTCCTGTGGCCCCCTAACCCCTTCTCTTTCCCCTCCCCACCTCCTTCCCTTTAGTCCATGGTCTATTGTCCTCTGCTATCAGATTCCTTCTTCTTCAACCCTTTTTCTCCTATCACCTTTCAGCTTCCTGCATCATTCCCTTTCATCCTCCCTCTCCCCACCCCCTTCTGCCCTCTCACCTGCCAGCCTGTGCCCCTCCCCCAACCTTATTCCAGCTTCTGCCCTCTTCCTTGCTAGTTCTTATGGAGGGTTTCGACCTGAAATGTCTACTGTTTATTTCCCTCCATAGATGCCGCCTGACCTGCTGAGTTCCTCCAGCATTTTGTGTGTGTGGCTCCAGATTCCAGCATCTACAGAATCTTTTGTGTCTCCACCTGTGTAACGTTGGCCTGTGGACCAGGTACCTGTGTAACGTTGGCCTGTGTAGCGCTGACCAGGTACCCAGTCCACAGGTCAGTGTTACACAGGACCAGGTTCCCATGTGCCGGGTGTCTGTGTAACGCTGACCTGTGCCTGTGTAGCGCTAGACCTGTGGACCGGGTACCTGTGTAATGCTGGCCTATGCAGCACTGACCGGTACCCAGTCCAACCTGTGGACCAGGTATCTATGTGCCGGGTGTCTGTGCAACACTGACCTGTATAACAAGCCGAGTGTCCGTGTAACACTGACCTGCAGCCCAGCGGCGGCAGCAACACCTCCGACGGTGCCCGGGACACAGCCTCTGCCTCACTCCCACCGGATATCGCCGGCGTGTCTCTCTCTTTCTCTGACGCCACTTCCTGTGCGACGGCCGGGCGGGGTCGAGCGACCAGCGACCGGCGACGATGGCGGAGCTGAAGCGGTTGCAGAGCCGCCTGGAGAAGCTGGAGGCTCGTCTGTACGGAGAGAGGCCGGTGCAGGCAGCCCAGGTAGGGGGAGGGATTGGGCCGAGGGCAAGGGGAGTGAGGGCCGGCGGGCCTGGGGGAGTGGCGGAACGCGAGACAATGGGAACAGAAGGCCACTCGGCCCCTCTAACCCGCCCCGCCTTTCAACATGACGGTGGCTGATCTGTGCTCCCCTTCTGGGTCGGTCCCCATGACCCTCAATCCCCCGGTCTGTCAAAGATTCAGCTACCTTCACTTTAAAGATCCAGATCCCACAACCCTCTAGGGGGTTGGATTCCAGGGACCCATTACCCCTTGTGAAGGTATCATTGTATCTCAGTTTTAAATGATCGGCCCCTTGGAACCTACCTCCTTGTTCGAGACTCTCACACTAGCGAAAACATCTCAACATCTACCCACAGGATCTTATTTCAATAAGATCATCTCTTCATTCTCCTAAAGAAAGAATAAAGACTTAACCTCTCTATCCTCTTGTAGGATAATCTGCTCATAAACCTGGCGAATCTCCTTTCCTCGAATGCCACCATGTCCTTTCTTGGGTAAGGGGACCAAAATGATGCACAATACTCCAGTTGTAAGAAAGCTTGCCTGGTCCACGGCTGGATAGTAGAGGGTTGGTCCACATCCAGATGAAAGGAGACTGAAAATTCTACAGACTGAAAATTCCTCTCTCCTTGTTATAAATTCTAAAGGTCTGCGATTTCCTATGTAGAGTCCAACAGCACCGTCAGGATTTAGCTTCAGTTGTTGGGGGGGGGGGGGGGGGGGGAAGAAAGCTTTGTTGGGCAGTGTACTTATAGAATGGGCTACAAGCCTAATATTGGAAAGTGGGTTGAGTTTGTGTAGCTCTTTTATTGATGAGCATGAACAAGGTGAGTTGAATGACTTCCTTCTGTTTTCTAATTTTGTGTGGAGTGTGCATCTGATTTCACTTTGGAAATAACTTTTTATTGAAGTTGAATCATATTACCCAAACGTGATGCTGTGTTGACCAATTTCAAGATATTTATCTTATTTAGGCAGAAATGTAAACAGATATTTTACCATTTAAGTGACTTAAATGAGCTGTGATTTTCTTTATCCCAAGAGCATTAAATAAGTACTATCTAAGAGTTATTGAGCACTTAGGTTTATCAAGGGATAAATCATTTTACAAATTTCAGTTTGTCTGCTGAAGTACTGGAATTAAGTTGAATTCTGGGGAAATGATCTTACAAGTCCTCCTGAGCTATAAATGCCCACTTTATGGAAACCCTGTACATCTGAGTGAGCATTTGGGAGACTGGCAGGATGGATTTCCTGGGGACTGCAGGCATCTTCTGCTGGGTTGGAACCGGGCATTTCTGTGTGCCTTCTCTACCCCTCTCCCACCCACCCCATCAAGCTGCAACTGTCAGAGGCGGGATTGAGCCAAGCAGAGCTGGGAGCGCTGAGCAGACTCACTCAGGCACTCATTGAGTCATTGAGGCTGGCTGGTGGCCACTCTTCCCACGCTTGCTCACTCTCCTGTCACACTTGTTTCTGTGATCCTCTCCCACATTGTTTTTGTTCATTTCCAACTTGTGAAAAGTTTGGGTTACAAACAGTTCTCGGGAATGGAACTCTGTTGTAACCTGGGAACTACCTGTATTTAACTTGTTTGCAGATCACTTGCAGTCTCTAGTGGCTAAACCAAAGTGTTGCAGCTTTATAAGATGTACTATAAGTGCATTCTCTCTAGTCGATATTCTGCTCAACAATTATATACATCCTAGACCATTATGCGCACATAAATAATTGAAAAGAATAAAAACAAATTTACTCAAACATGAATGAATTTCGTGGTCATTAATCGATTGGCTATACTCTTTGGTAAATTGGTTATTATTGTCACATGTACCAAGGTACAGAGAAAAACTTGTCTTGCATACCATGCATACTGATCAATTCATTACAACAGTACATTGCGGTAGTACAAAATAAAACAATAACAATGAGAATAAAGTGTTACAGAGAAAGTGCAGGTAAGCAGTAAGGTGCAAGGTCATAAGAAGGTAGATTATGAGGTCAAGAGTCCATCTTATTGTACTAGGGAACCATTCAATAGTCTTATAACAGCAGGATAGAAGCTGCCCTTGAGCCTTGTGGTACGTGGTTTCAGGCTTTTTGTATCTTCTGCCCGATTGGAGGGGGGAGAAGAGAGAATGTCAGGGGTGGGTGGGGTCTTTGATTATGCTGGCTGCTTTACCGAGGCGCAGAGAAGTGTAGACAGAGTCTATGGAGGTCAGGATGTTTTCCACGATGTGCTGAGCTGTGTCCACAACTCTAGTTTCTCGCGGTCCTGGGCAGAGCAGTTGCATCCAGATAGGATGCTTTCTGTGGTGCATCAATAAAAATTGGTGACGGTCAAAGGGGACATGCCAAATTTCTTTAGCCTCCTGAGGAAGTAGAGGTGCCGGTGATCTTTCTTGGCCGTGGTGTCTACATGGTTAGACCAATACAGGCTATTGGTGATGTTCACTCCTAGGAACTTGAAGCTCTCAACTCTCATGACTTCAGCACCGTTGATGTAAACAGGGGCATGTGCACTGACCCCCTTCCTGTCCTGCTCTTTTGTTTAGCTGACATTGAGGGAAAGGTTGTTGTCATAACACCATGTCACTAGGTTCTTTATCTCCTTCCTGTACTCTGACATATCATTATTTGAGATATGGCCCACTATGGTGGTACCATCTTCAAACATGTTGAGGATAATTATGGCAGAGGTGTTGCTACCTATCCTCACTGATTGTGTTCTGTTGGTCAGGAAGTCAAGGATCCATTTGCAAAGGGATGTGTTGCGTCCCAGGTCTCTGAGTTTGGAGATGAGTTTGCTTGGAGTTGTAGTATTGAGGACAGAGTTGTAGTCAATAAACAATAGTCTGTCGTAGGTGTCTTTACTGTTCAGATGCTCCAGAGATGATTGTAGGGCCAGGGAGATGGCTTCTGCCGTAGACCTGTTTTGGCAGTAGGCAAATTGCAGTGGGTTGAGGTTGTCTGGGAGGCTGGAATTAATGCGTACCATGACCAGCCTCTCAAAGCACTTCGTGATGGTGGATGTCAGGGCCACTGGGCAGTAGTCATTAAGACATGTTATCTTGATTTTCTTAGGTACTGGCGTGCTGGTGGTCTTCTTAAAGCAGGTGGGAACCTCAGATTGAAGCAGGGAAACATTTTGATTGAAATTAATGAAGGATGAGACATTTTTGATAGTGGCAAAAAAAGGGCAAGAGTAATTCTACTTTTAATGGGAATTCCATTTAAATTATAGCATTTTTCTGAGAATCCAGTTTGGAATAAAAAGTTGCCTGTTCTTTTTGAAACGGTTCATTTTTTCAATTATTTGCTGTAAAATATAGATGTTAGGATGTTATGTGTGCACAATAATTGCACTGGCGTATGGGAATCAGTTGTGATCAAAAAATCACTGCCAGATTTTGATTGAAGGTGAGAAAAGGATCCAGCTTTAATGTTGTAGTAAAAAGATCTTGACCCAAAATTTACACAATGCTCACTTATCCAGTGACTTCCATTGTTTTCTAGTTTACCGATGCTGTTGTAAAAATCCAGGCCTCTTTGGGTAATATTTCCAGCAAAAGGGAGAGGATAAAGTCTTTGTATAAGAAAAGTAAGTATAAATTATGCTCAGTGCAAGATTGAACTACGTATTGCATTCATTTTGAAACTTTTTCCTAATATGCTTATCACTAATATGCTTATCTTTTCTACATAACTTGATTCCAATCCTATTCACTTTGCGTTCCCAGATTTTATACTAGGAAAAATTATTCATGTATTGTAGTTTTAAAGTAAAGATTAAAAGCAATAACTATGCAGTTTGAAAAATATAAACTAAATTGAAAATAAAAGGTGAATCTGGAAGTAACGATCAAATATCACCATGTATTGGTTTAAAAAGGTAGTGTAAGTAAAAGAGCCAAAGGAGTTTTGAGATGCAGGGAATAAATTAGGATGGCAGTCTATGCAGTAGATTTTTATTTTCTGTTATAGAAATGTTATGAGTTTGATGAGAGAAGTAAGTATTTCAGAAACAGCATTGATTGAGCAAATGTTCTGATTGCTAGAGTCAACACAATGGCAGAATCATTGAGAAGAATCACTTGTTAAGAAAACTTTTTGTAATTGAAGGAATGATGATTGTTTCCTCAGATGTTAGCGCTTGTCTGCAGTTTGGGTTGTGTTGTGACTGAGTGAGTGTGACCAGCTTTAATGGCTTTAGTGGATGAGATAATGGAGTTCTGTTTAAAGCCAGAGGTTTGCACATGTAAGAGCAATCGATTATACAAAATAATATCCAAAAAATTAATGATTTGCTGCTGTTGGTTAAACTCCCATGATGCAGAAAACCTGTATCAATATTAACCAAGTTTATACTGGCCCACTGAAGAGATCGAGATTCGGTGTTCAACTGCTAGAGCTCTGGATCTGGTGCTAACTGAAAGCATACGATTTTCGCGATGTACATGCTGAACTAACAGAAAATCAAAATCTGAAATAAAACAGAATATGCTGGAAATGCACAGCAAGCCAGGCACCATCTGTGGAAAGAGAAACGGTTAACTTTTCTGGTCCGAGGCTTTTTGTCAGAATTGGAATAGAGAGAATTATGAGTTGGGTTTCAGTGAGGGAGAAGGTGGGGGGAGGGATGGGTATTACAGTGGGGGTATTTCTGATAGGGTGAGTCCAAGCGAGTTAATGAATGCAGTTACCAGCATACTATTCTTTGGCTGTATGATGTGTTGTTAATGGCAGCATATTCAGTCGGTCAGACTGTGAGAATAGAAACAGAAAAACTGAGCCAAAATGATGAGGGGTAGAAATGGCCAGTTCAGGTACAGATAGGAAGAATGAGTTACGTAAAGTTGGAGAATTGGATATTGAGTCCCGCAGGCTGCAACATGCCCTGGCAGAAGATGAGGGGTTTCTCCTAGAGCTTGTGTTAGGCCTTGTTGTAACAGTTTAGGAGGGCACAGACAGAAAGGTTAAAGTGGAAACAGGGCAGAGTTTAAAGTGGCAAGCAGCTGGAACCTCAGGGTCACTCCTGTGAACTGAACACGGGTGCTTCACAAAACAAAGTGGGGACAAGATGAGTTTTTTTCTTATGTAATCAATGGTCCTTGTAGATGGAGGTTTTCATGGATTAAAAGAAGTCTATGTAATGCCCATATTTAAAAGAGCAATAACTAGGAAATTATAGCCCCATGGCTATGACTCAAAGCATTAGCAAGCAGATAGAAGGGATTATTAGAGATAAAGGGAGAGAGAAGCTGCTATTAGACTATAAGCATTACTTCCAGCAAAAGTGGTCATGTCCTGCCAACCTGGTTGATTTTGTCCACATGATTAATTGGTTAATGGACAGATTTTCTTTGCATTAGTGTTGTGCAGAGTCAATTTTAGTGTCTTTGTAAGGTTCCTGCCTTTTTCTGTAAGCTTTAACGAGCTTTGTGTGATTTCAATATTTACAGTTGATGATCTAATAAAGTACTTGGACCCTCAGTACATAGACAGAATTGATGTTCCAGATGCTATGAAACTAGAGTTCATTCTAGCAGGTAAGGATCAATTACTTAATCTTCAAAGATCTCAGTAAAAATACTATTAGCAGTAAATCTCATTTATATTTTCTACGAATTAACCTCATTGACTGCCCTGTTTTAAGTGACAGATCGTGCACATATTTTACACACAACTATCATTCGCTCACTATATTATTCTGGATAAATTAACCTTATTGCTCTTAGTTACTCTTTTTTTTCCCTCAGTTCTTTAAACAGCAGTCTACTGCTGTGATTGCTGCTTTCTAATCCCAAGTCACTGACAGTGTTAGGAATAAATACTGTTAATATAAAGTCTGCCCTCTTTGATCATTTATTGACTACATTTGCTTTTGTGTAAAGACATATTTGAAAAATGTCTAATTTAATATTCTTGCAAAGGTTTTATTTGACTTTTGAAATTCACAGAGCCATAGAAATTACTTTAAAGATCAGTATGTGCTGGAATCTTAACTTCAAAAGACTTCACAGAAGTTGATAAGATGAAAGAACATAAGAAAGGAGCAGCGCTATGCCGTTTGATGGGACAAAACTCTGCTCCATCCGAACAAGGCTAGAATGAGAGACCTAACACAAAGGATAAATAGGCTGTAACAGGAACTTTCAACTAGTAGATCAGTGGGCTCGAGGGAGAAGGAATCTTAATGGCTTCAAAATGAGTAAAAGGGAAGGGAGCTGAATTGTTAGAAGTGGTTGCTTTGAACACTGTAGCTAACGAGAAAGGTAAAGCATGTGAGGTGCTTAAATCAGGAGAGAAAAGTAAGAAATATTTGAATAGACATGTTTAGTATAAGGACCGGCCCACATAGGGACTCGGCATGCAAGCGATAAGGAACTAGTTGATGTAGGCACAAATTGAAGGTGGTAGCTCTTACTTAGATTTGGCAATAGGACGGTCAGGATCTGAGAACAACCTTTTCAGATTAAAGGCCTTGCAGGAAAAATGAGGAAAGTAGTAAACAAGATGAGTAGTCTGAGTCAAATCACTTCAATGTTGCGAGAATATAATTAAAAGTAAGCAGGCAAGTAGGACTTTAGTGAAAGATGTAGGAAGTTGTGTACAAGTTCCCTGGTAACTGTGGAATGGCAGAATTCATTAATGCAGAAGTTCCACATATGAGCATAAGAATCAGGAGGAGGAGTAGGACACTCAGCCCTCAAGCCTGCCCTGCCATTCAGTAAGATTGTTTCTGATTGTCATATTTTCTCATTTGTCCTAACTTCTTGTGAGATTCTATTGCCAATTCTCAGATCAATTCCATAAGTCCTATTCTCCTACTTACTTCCATACAATCTGTTTGTTCTCTCTCGCTCTCTCACATGCCTATTACCTCCACCAGGGCAACCAGCCAATTAACCCACTTGCACATCTTTGGGATATGGGAGGAAACTGGAGCAACCGCTGCATTAATGTGCTGCCACATAACCTCAACCACCCTTTGAGGAAGAGTTTCTAGGCTTGATACCCCCTGAAGCAAAGATTTCACCTCACTCCTATTGTAAATGGTCAGTGCCTTATTTTTAAACAGTTCTGCATTCTCCCACAAAAGAAACAAATTCCCCATCAGGATCTTCTATGTTTAATTAAGTTACCTCCTACTGTTCCAAACTCTAGCTTAGCTTGTGTAATCCTTCCTCATAGAACAACCTGCCCATTCCAAGTATTTGTCTATTAAACCTTCTCTGATCTGCTTCAAATGCATTACATCCTTTCTTAAATCAGTAGACATCTACCGTGTACTGTACTGCAGATGCAGTCTCGCCAATGCCTCATGTAAATTGAAGCATACCCTAATTATATTTGTATTCAGCAATAAATAATAACATTCTGTTGGCTTTCCTGATTACTTGCTGCGCTTGTATACTAATCTTGTATGAATCATGCACTGGAATGTCTCGATACCTCTGCATCTCAGCTCTGAAATTTTGCCATTTAGAACTGTTTTTTATTTTCTTCCTCCAAAATGGACACTTTTCACATTGTCTGATATTAGACTATTTGCCAGATTTTTGCCCACATACTTAACCTGTCAATATCCCTTTCTTGCCTCCTTGTGTCCTTTCACCTCATTTTCTGCCTAACTTTGTCATCAGCAAATTTAGCAAGCACACTTGTTCCTTTATCAAAGTTATTCATATAAATTGTAAAATGTTGAGGATCCAGCACTGATCCCTGTGTCACAACACTTGGTATATTTTTACAACCAGAATAAAACCTTTCTGTGCTACTGTATCAGTCTTGTTAGACAGCCAGTCTATCTCCCACTACATCATGAGCTTTTAGTTTCCACATCAGCCTTTGCAGTGGCACTTTATCAAATATCTTCTGGTAATTTAAGTTTAGTATGGTGAATAGTGCATCCACCAGTTCCCCTATATCCACAGAATAACCTAAGAAATTAATTTGCTATTGTCCAGTAAAATAGAACCATCCCCTTAATTTGGGGAATTTTGGCGAATTAAAACCAATGAAGTTCATCAGGGCCTGGGGATTTATTACCCCCAAAGGAATGCATGTTGCAAAAGTAATGTTGTTTTCATGAGGCTTTCAAAACTCGTCTCTATATCCTGATCTATAGAATATCTGTCTTAAAGATGCTGAATCTCTGCACTGTGTTCAGGAAATTACCAGAGTCCATAATTAAAGATGGTGTGACTGAATGATTTGACAATTTTGCATTTATTGGAAAGACCCTGTATAGAATTGTAAAAGCTGGGTCAAACCTGACCAGCCTGATTGAAATTTTTGAAGAAATTATGAAGTAAGGGGCAGGGATATGCCGATGGATGTTCAGAAGGTATTTGTTATGTTCGGAGATTGTTCATCACTTTTGATGGAATTGGAGAAAAAGTTGTCCCAGTTTGGAAACTGGAGAAAACAGAAGAGGAACAGTGGGCAGATATTCACATTCTCCTGTAAGAATCTTTTTTGGGCCTTCAGCTATTCACTGTATTTGAAAATTACTTTGATATTATTTATTCATTCACAGGATGTGGGCATTTCTGGCAAGGTGCTCTAATTATTCATTGAATGGAGTGCCTTGTTAGGCTATGTCAAAGGGCATTTAAAGGTCTTTGGATGCCAGTAGCTAAACCACTTAGCTACCCTTCCTATTGAAAATGGCACTTAAATTTACTGATGACACAAGAATAACGTAGGCAATATAAGTTAAATTTAAAAAAAAAACAATTTCAGAAAAGTTAATCTCAAAACACAGAAGGTACAAAGATTTGGAAAATCAAATACATCATTTCAATATGTTAGAGTCAGTGGGATACAGCATGTAAACAGGCCCTTTGGCCCACCAACTACATGCCAGCCATCAACTACCCTTTTACACTAACCCTTTGTTAATTCCTCTCCATTAATTCCCCCACCCCCACACCCCAGATTCTACCACTCACCTACACACTAAGACCAGTTAACAGTAAGCAATTAACCAACCAACCAACTCGCATGTCTTTGGGATGTGGGGGGGAAGCAGGAACATCTGAGGGAAAACCCACACATTCACAAGGAGAACATGGAACCTTCAAACAGATGGCACCCACAATCAGGATTGAACCCAGGTCTCTGGCTCTGTGAAACAGCAGCTCCAGTTGCTGTGTCACTGTGCCTTCGATACAGAAAATAATCATAAAGGCTAATAGAATGCTAGCTCTATATTTGAGAGTACTAGAGTAGTATGTGCTGTGAAGAAGTTACAACACAGATGAATGATCATGCCACTGCTGATTTTCATATTGAACTTCGATAGAGTGTTACATATTTTTTTCTACCTGGGCACGTGTTAAATTACCAAGCATGCAAAGAGTGGTAAAAATTTCAAATACTCTTACAGAAAGCAATTGATGTAAATGAACTATTCATTTTAAATCTGAGAATTTAAATCTGAAATTTGTCAACCAAAGCTATTAAAGGGAATACGGTACAGGAGTTAGGATTGTGCAGATACGTCACAGATTGGCTACAATGTAACTGAATGGCAGAATAGGTGTGAGAAGCTCAATAGTCTAGTCAAAGACTATACAACCAGACAACAGTGTTCATTCAGGAGGCTTGATTGTTATACCAGTGATGTAGCTGGAACTGACTGCACATTGAGCAGAATATTTGCATCCCTGAAATCTGGAAAATTACCTGTAGTCAGAGAGGAAACTTGTATACTTCCATTATGCCCTAAATTCCACTGCCAGAAGTTAGTGAGAAGAATCTGTAAAATTGAACGGGTTGGAGAACAGATAAGTAATTGTGAATGTAGTTTGGAAACTGATCTGGCAAGTGTTCATTCCACCTGACTATACCCAACAGATACATACTGCAAGAAAAGTAAAATGTATTGTAAATTTCCATATCTCACCTACCTGTTAAATCAGTCTAATTGTAAATTACGTTCTAATACATTCCGGTGGCAAATACTGTACAGAATTGTTGCAGTACACAAGGTGACAGTTGTGCTGGCATATTTGTGAGACTTGAGTGTGTGTTAGTTTGTGGAATACATGACAAAGCCTTACTAGCTTTGATTTTTTTTTCTTCTCTTCCATTGTAGAGGAGCAATTCATTCATTCCCAAGTGCGTCTTCTAGAAATGGTGAAAAAACAGCAGCCTTATCTCGAGAGTGAGCACATTAAAGGTAAATGTGAGCATGTACCAGAAAATGTCCCACTTTTCTTCCAATCTCTGTTTTTAACCACAGTACTCTATTTATTCCGATGATGCTTGTGTTCTTTTTACTTTCTCTTTGTGCACAATTTTGCCCTTAAAAGCACAAAGAACATGAAGGAACCTTACGTGAAGAAACTCTTTCCTCCTCTCCTTACTGCCGTCACTTTCCCTGAGCCCTGCTTCCCCTTGCCCACTTTCCCTTCCCTTGCCCTTTCAGTCTTTCCCTTTCGTTTTGCTCTACTTTCTCTGTACCCTGAAACTTGTTTTAACGTTTTCCTTCTGATAGATCCCCTCTTTCCCTTTTTGCATGAATGGTGCAGAATGTAACACTACTGTTTATTGTGTAAAAAAACCACTAACTTGTTGCTTGTATTCCTTCAGCTGTGCCTAACTATTCTTCAAGGGTGCAAGCACTGACCCAGGTTCAAATTCAGGAACAGGTATTTTATTTTCACCAAATTTTATACATTTCTTAATTGAGTTTGTTTCATAGAATAATTTTTAGTTCACTATCAAGTCTAAAAATTGGGATGCAGTAAACCCTCCAATCTGATTTCTTTACTGTTTTATTTAAAGCGTTATTTGTAAATTTTTGAAAGAATAATATGTCCAAATAAATTTTAGACAAAAATCTGTCTATTTAATGATCTGTATTGATCACTTTACTGTTCTCAGCTTAGATGTTTTTAAATCCATTGTCCTACACATTTTCTTTCTTGTGTTTTATGCAGGATCAATGTAATGCAATCACAGAAGATGTAACCAAGATGCTAGATGAGTATAACAAAATGGTATCCTTCAGTTTATAACATTCATAATTCTTTTATATGGTTCCTCAGATCATGTTGTTTGTGTGGAATTCTAGTTCACTTAGCACAATAGCATTGACACTGCAGTAGACAGCTTGAAGAAGACTTGCCTGCCTCTTTTCAAGTTGTGTCGTGTGGACTGAGGATGATGATGATTTCCAGCTGGTTTTATATAGTAACATGATTCTGTCAAAGGGAATTTTGGATTCAGATGGATACATCTGATAAGAAATGATGAGCAAAAGTGGATAAAACTTTTCATTTTGTCTAGTGACTACATGAGCAAAAAGGTTCATTGAAATTACTAGCTGCAGGGAATCTAGACTGAAGGCTCCCAAATTCTGATACATGTACCTTGGGGTATGAAAGGCATCTGCTGGTGCTCAATAGAGAAAAGCTTAGTGATTGACCAGGCCATTGGTGGTGGTGGCAGAGGACAGAGGGAGACAACTGGATGGATGATAGGAATAGATGGTCAGGAAGATTCTTGGCAAATGGAGTGAGTCAGGCAGATTAAAAAAAAAATTGGCACTTAAGGGATTAAAATATAAAATGCATGCTGCCAGGGATATATTCATAGCTTGGTGAATCTGAAATGTTTTATGATTTGAAGTAAAGTTTGGGGAACTCTAATCTAGATTCTTTGTGGACTGAAATTTCCATGAATCTTTTTGACAGTTCAGTAGCCACAAGACAAAATGAAAGGTGCACTTGAGGTTTGTCCACCTTACTTTTGGGCCAATGTTATTTCATTAAAGAGACAGTTTCAAGACAAACTTCGAAATTACGGTGTACAGGTGACTGGGAGGTGGTTCTGTGTGTGTTGGGGGGGGGGGGGGGGTGCGCACGGAAGAGAATGTTGATGCATTCCTAGAAAATGGTCAGTATCACAATTTTCCATAATGCGAAGCCACATCATCTGTGCATCAAGAAATGCAAGTTGGAAAAAAGGAAAATTTTGTGTTTATTTACTTTTCCCACATAAATTCTGTAGGAGCTCATTCCATATCTCAAAGTTTTGGGTAGTGATTTGTGAATTCTAGAAGGGGGAATTTCTGAACGGCCATAACACGAGGAATGGCTGCAGGAGACATTTTTGTTTTGGTGCTGTTGTGGGCTGCTGGAACACATGGAGAATAACTAAGGAACCTTTTTTTTTATTGTGATTTAATGAATGTAGTTTAATTCCTTTTGTCATTCGATTTCTCTTGCCTTGTGCCTTTCCACAGTCATTCCCTTTTGTTTTTTTTCTCTATTTTAAAACTTGTTTTAACTTTTTCTGGTTCTGATACATTAATAGATATCAGCTTGACAAATTAACTTTTGTTTCTCTCTCTATGGATAGGGCCTAAGCTGTTCAGTATTTGTTTTCTCTTTTTTAATTACTTCAAATCCTCAGCATTTACTGCATTTTGCTTTTGCAGTGGAATTCATATTTGGAGTTAACACTTGAACATTATAATTCTGTATTGTCCTTTCAGGGTGCCACAAATACCTTTCAATTTACCTTAACTATGTCCCTCAGATTTTGCTCCTTTCAAAACAGTTTGTTCAGTGGGAAGAAATGCTAACCAAACTTGAAGCTGCAAAGCAAATAAAGCCACCCTCTGATTGACATAATGTAGTATGGATGGAAGAAAATGTGGAAGTGGAGCAAACTGTTCTTCATATTATCTACATAGCATTGTATATGTAATGAGTAATTAAAAAATATACTGTTTTAAAATACGTTCCCTATAATGTACTTTAAAATCTTTTGCAGTAATATAGTTGGCATTATATGTGATAGTAATCAGAATGGCAGATGAATGCCCTAGTGTCACATCTGCAAGTTTGCGTTAAAATATTTAAAACTAACTGTAAGATGTACCTTTATGTAAAATTGAAGAAGAACTGGTTACTTTGACTGTCGCTTTCCTTTTGTAATATTTAAGGTCTGGAGTGATTTGTGCAAATACGATGTAAGCTTTTAGTGAACCTATGTATGACTAAGAATTCTTCAGTTTACTGTTGAATTAATTATCAAGAGAATTGTGTATACATAAACTAAATGTTTGCGTCATTGTGATAATTAACACATTAAGCTACACTTTTACCATCCTCCGCTTCTCTAACTCACACCTAAATGGATGTCTAACGGTTGTGACCAGCTGGGAATCTTGTATGCTAAAACTGCACTTTTCTCCATATGTAAATATGACATTAGTTTTACAACTAGACGATGCTATTAGGGCATATCAGGTCAGCCCATATAAGGTCTGGCTGTAATCTCTCACTTTCAAGTGGATGAACAAGCTGGCAAAGCCTCTGGTTGAACCAGCTACTAAAGGTGATAGAGCAGGTAAAAATCTGAAAATTACATGCCAGCCATTGTTATTTAGAGATAATCTTGTCAATTGTTAAACATTTCTGATTTTCAATCAGAAAATCATTTTTAACCTCACTGATACATTAATAGATATCAGCTTGACAAATTAACTTTTGTTTCTCTCTCTCTCTCTCTATGGATAGGGCCTAAGCTGTTCAATATTTCTGTTTTCTGATAAGCATGGATAAGCATTTTCTGATAAGCATATGGAGGAATTTAAAATAGAGGGATATGGGGGAGGTAGAGGTTAGATAGTCTTAGGTAAGGTTTAAAGGTCAGCACAACATTGTGGGCCGAAGGGCCTGTATTGTGCTGTACTGTTCTATGATTCTTAGTGCTATAATGAGAAAGGAAAACAAAACTAGTTGTTAAAATGTGAAATTATCAAAATCCTTAAACTTAAGATTTGACATGAATGTTGAGTGACATAGGTTTTCCATTATTGCAATCCCTTGTCAATGTCATTTCTTACAAAAATGCCTGACGCTTAATTGATTCCCTTTTCCCCAGAGGATTTGCTCCATGGCCATTCTTTCCAAGTCCATCTTATCTTTGGAGTCCAGCATGTATCTGCTGAGCCATCATTTGATCGTTCTCAAGACTGCACTCTGCTCTTTGGAATTCTCTGTGAAGCCACTTAAGAATCTGTCTCTTCAGCTACACCTTTTGAGTCCTGCTAATCACAGTGCCAACAGAACATAAGTATTTCGTGTAAAATTGGCATTTTTTAAAGATTCCCAGTGGTATTGGAGGCATCTTTTTGCAGCAGGTGGCCCAATTTCTTTATAAAGAGGATTATTGCACCCTAATCATTTTTTCTAATCTGTAGTCAGCCATTGCCTTATAGTTTAGATTGTTAAAATCTGTCTGTCCTGTCCAGTTTGTCACTGAGTATATTTCCTACTCATTCCACTTTCCCTGATTCTGCTTTCGCTTTTCTGCTGAAGCTCAATGTTGCTACATTAATGGGTCTTGCAAGTTATGATCACCTAATCAGCCACTCTTATACAAGAACCACAACAGAGGTTCAGCAGACAACCAAGCGGTGAGATGAGAAGGAATTTATAAATAAGCCTCTACTAGTTCTCGGGTAATATTTGTACAGTTGCACAATCTGGCATAATTAACCAGTATTAATCAGGAGATTTTCACCTTGATGTGATCAGTAACCAAAGCTTGGGTTGATGTGATGCAGGGTGCATGGTTGAGCAGAATATAGGGATTTCAGTACTTGAATTGCTGATGGCAACTCTATGAAAGCAAGAGAGTGGTTGGGTGTATTACAGAGCAATTGAGTTTTTCTCTAGTAAGGGCAGTTTCTGGTACTTATGCAGCAGCAAATTCTGTGACCCTTTAATGGGAACTTTTCGTAGGCGATACCTTGGAATTACCACAGTCATTTTTATAACCTATTGGAGAATCCTGCCGAAAAGAATTCAGGTTGAAACCCTTCAGCTGGACTGAAAGGTAAGAGCTGGCAGATGATAGGTAGATCCAGGTGAGGGGGGTAGAGGAATTGATAGACTGATGGGGAGGAGAAAGTGGGAATGGCTTCAGAAGCTGGGAGGTGATAGGTGGACGTGACGAAGGGTTGAAGATGATGGAATCTGATAGGAGAGGACAGAGCATGGAATAAAGGGGAGGGAGGTGGGGAGGGGAACCAGTGGGAGGAGTGCCTGGGTGACAGGCGGATGGAAAGGGTGGAGGAGGGAAAGGGACATGGTGATGGGGGTCAGGTGGATCAGGAGGGGAGAAAAAAGGGACAGAGGGGGAGCAGTTACTGGAAGTTGGAGAATTCAATACTAATGCTGCCAGGTTGTAGGTTACCTAGGCTGAATATGAGGTGCTGTTCCTCTAGTTTGCGTCTAGCCTCAACTTGGCAGTAGAGGAGGCCAGGGACAGACATATTGGTGTGGGAATTAAAAGAGGAGTAGAGAATTAAAATGGCTGGCAACTGGGAGATCCAGATGTCCATGGAAGATGAAGCGCAGGTACTTGGTGAATCGGTTGCCCAGTCTGTGTCCGGTCTCACTGGTGTAGAGGAGCACTGGATGCAATAAATAATGCTGAGGGATATGCATGTGAAAGACCGCCTCACCTGGAAGGGCTGTTTAGGCCCCAGATGGTGGTGAAGAGGGAGTGGAGGGACAGGTGTTACATATTTTGTGGTTACAAGGGAGGGTGCCTGGGGAGGGATGAGCAGACAAGGAGTCATGGAGGGAGTGATCCCTGTAGAAAGCAGGAAGGGGTGGGGTGGGGAAGATGTGGTTGATGCTGGGATCACCTTGTAGCTGGCAGAAGTTGCAAAGAATGATACGCTGGATGTGCAAATGTGCAGGTTGGTGAGGTGATGGGTGAGGAGCAGGGGAACTCTATCCCTGTTGTGACTGGGGGGGGGGGGGGCGGGGGTGGAGGGAAGGACGTGGATGGCTTGAGAGCAGAAATGTGGAAAACAGAGGACATGCTCCATCAATAACAGTGAGGGGGGGTGGTGGGGGGGGTACACCATTTTCTGAGAAAGGATGACACCTCAGATGTCCTGGAGTGGAAGGCCTCATCTCAAGAACAAATGCAGCGGACATGGAGGAACTGAGAAAAAGGAATGACGTCCTTATAAGTGACAGGGTTGGAGGAGGTGTAGTCAAGGTAGCTGTGCTTGCCAATGGATTTGTAGTAGATGTTGGTGGATAATCTGTATGCTGAGATGGAGACAGAGATATCAAAAAAGGGCAGAGAGGTGTCAGAGATGGACCAAGTGAACTTGAGGGTGGGGTGGAAGCTGGTAGCGAAGCTGATAAAATTGACGACTTCTGCACAGGTGCAGTAAGTGGCACCAATTCAGTCATCGATGTAGCGGGCAAAGAGTTGGGGATTGGTGTCAGGGTAGGTTTGGAACATGGGCTGCTCCACGTAGCCAGTGAAAAGGCAGGCATAGCTGGGGCTCATGGAAGAACTCATGGCTACACCTTTGATATGGAGAAAGTGGGAGGAGTCAAAAGATAAGTTGTTGAGGGTAAGCACAAGTTCTTCCAGGTGGAAGAGGGTGTTGGTGGAGGTCTGTGTTCCAGAAAGAAACAGAGTGCCCCAAGGCCTTCCTGTTGGGGGAATAGAAGTGTAACAGGGACTGGACATGCACGGTGAAAATGAGGCGGTGAGGGCCAGGGAATTGAAAGTTGTTGAAGTGGTGGAGAGCATGTGAGCTGCCCCAGATGTAGTAGGTGGGAAGGGGCTGTACGGGGGGGGGGGGGGGGGGGGTGGGGGGTTGCGGAGGTGACAAGATAGAGTTGAGATACGAGGAGCTGAATTCAGTAGGGCAGGAGCATGCAGAAGCAATGTGCCTACCAGGGAATTCTTATTTGTGAATCTTAGGTAGGAGATAGAAATGGGCATTGCAGGTTTGGGGAACAATCAGGTTTGGAGGCTGTGGAGGGTACGTCTCTAGAAGTGATGAAGTCTGCGACAGTATGGGAAAACAGTGGCCTGATGACCATCAGTTGGGTCCTGATCCAGGGAGAGGTAAAAGGAGGTGTCCTAGAGCTCCCATCTAGTCTCTGCAAAATAAGTTTGGAGTGAAATGGGCCAAACACAGGCAAGTAGGATTAACATAGATAGGCATCTTGGTTGGCATGGATGAGTTGGGCCGAAGGGCCTGTTTCCATGCTGTATAACTCTATGAAACAAAAAAAAAAGATGGACTAGGCAAGGGAAGTCTCAGCCCCAGGTAGAACAGAGAAAAAGTTTTGGAGAAGGATGGTGTAGTACATTCTGTCAACAACTGCAAGAATATCAAGAAGGATGAGGAAAGATAGTTTATTACAATCATATAGTTTGTAATTTATGACTTAATAAGTGGCAGTACAGATCATGTGATGCGGTTGGAAACCTCTCCAAAGGGATTTGAATCATAAAACTTCATATTTGTTTATATTGAATAAATGCACATTACATGTGTATGGACATCATGTGAGGTGAGAAGTTAATTGTGTCTGGTGGTTCCATTCAGGACCTGCTATCACTCACATTCCAGATTGAGAAAATAACATTATGATTTTGGTGAATCACTGGATGATTCCAACCTTTGAGGAGATTTAGAGCCGGAGCTTTGAAAAGAGGTGAGTCTCTGTTCGTGTGCTTGTGAGTTGCACCTTGCAAGAATCTAAAAGAGGCACATTTGCAAATTGTTACTCATTGATTGGCTAATTAACAGCAGTGAATAAAAGGAAGGTAGGTATCAGTGGAGTGGACTAGTGTTAGAGTGGAGTACTTGAGGCTTTGGTGAGAGGAGGTGGATGCTGAGGTAAGTCTCTGATGAGTTTCCTTCTGTCTTCCTTTCTCTGATTGTTCCTTTAGTGCCATGGTAGAGTAATTAGAATGGCTCCAGGGTCAGTGGTGTGTTCAGCTTGTGAGATGTGGGAGTTCAGAGACACATCCAGTCTCCCTGATAGCTAAGTCTGCATGAGGTGCATCCAGCTGCAGCTCCTTACAGGCTATGTTAGGGAACTGGAACTGCAGCTGGAACACCTCTGGCTCCTACAGGATAATGAGGAGTTTGTAGACAAGAGCTACAGGGAGGCAGTCACTCCTAAGCTGCAGAAGGCAGGTAGCTGGGTGAGTGTCAGGAGAAGGAAGGAGAATAGGCAGGTAGTGTAGAGTACCCATCTGGTTGTTCTCCTGAATAACAGGTATACCACTTTGGGTACTGTTGGGGGAGGATGACCTACCAGGGGGAAGATACAGTAACTGGGTCTCTGGTACTGAGCCTGGTTGTGTGGTGCAGAAGGGAAGATGGGAGAAGAGGAGGGCGGTGGTGATAGGGGATTCCATAGTAATGGGGGCAGACAGGAGATTCTGTGGATGTGAAAGACTCCTGGATGGTATGTTGTCTCCCAGGTGCCAGGGTCAGGGAAGCCTTGGATCACAGCATTCTGAAGGGGGAGGGCGAACAACCAGAAGTCATGATACATATTGGTACTAATGACATAGGTAGGAAAAGAGACGAGGCCCTTAAGAGGGAATATATGGAGCTAGTTAGGAAACTGAAAAGCAGAACCTTAAGGCTCGTAATCTCTGGATTGCTGCCTGTGCCGTGCACCAGTGAGGATACGAGTAGTTTGAGCAGGAATGGTTGAGCAGGAATGCATGGGTGAGGAGTTGGGGCAGGGTTTCAGATTTGTTGATCATTGGGATCTCTTCTGGGAAAGGTACGACCTGTACAAAAAGGACAGGTTACACCTGAACTGGAGGGGGACCAATATTCTTGTGGGCAGGTTTGCTAGAGCTATTGGGGAGGGTTTAAATTAGTTTCCCAGGGGGATGGGAACCCAAGTAATAGGTCAGAGGTTGGTGCATTTAGTGTACAAGTAGATGCAGAGTGTAGAAAGACTGTGAGGAAGGATAGGCAGTTGAAAGGGCAAAATTGCAGTCAGTTGGGTGGGTTGAAGTGTCTACTTTAATGCAAGAAGTATCAGGAACAAGGGCGATGAACTTAGAGTATAGGTAAGTACGTCGAACGACGATGTTGTGGCCATTACAGAGACTTGGCTGTCACAAAGGCAGGAATGATTGCTGGATATTCTGGGGTTTAGATGTTTCAAAGGGGACAGAGATGAAGGTAAGAGCTGGGGGTGTGACTTTGCTGATCAGGGACAGTATCACAGCTGTAGCAAGAGAGGATGTCCTGGAGGGATCGTCTACTGAGTCAGTGTGGGTGGAAGTCAGAAACAGGAAGGGAGCGATTACTCTACTGGGGGTATTCTACAGACACCCCCCCCCCCCCCTGCCCAATAGCAGCAGAAACACTGAGGAGCAGATTGGGAGGCAGACTTTGGAGAGGTGCAAAAATAACAGGGTTGTTGTCATGGGTGATTTCAACTTCCGTAATATTGATTGGCACCTCCTTAGTGTAAATGCAATAGATGGGGCAGGATTTGTTAAGTGTCCAGGAAGGACTCCTGACAAATATGTGGACAGGCTGACTGGAGGAGAGGCCATACTGGACCTGGTACTAGGCAATGAGCCTGATCAGGTTTCAGATTTCTCAGTGGGAGAGCATTTTGGAGACAGTGACCATGACTCTTTGACCTTTTACCATGGCCTTGGAGAGGGATAGGAGCAGACGATATGGGAAAGCATTTAATTGGGGGTGCAGGAATTATGATGCTATTAGGCAGGAACTTGGGAGCATAAATTAGGAACAGATGTTCTTGGGAAGTGCACAATGGAAATGTGGAGGTTGTTTAGGGAGTACTTGCATGGGGTTCTGGATAGGTTTGTTCCATTGAGGCAGGGTAAGGGTGGTAGAGTGAAGGAACTGTGGTTGACAAGAGATGTAGAATATCTTGTTACAAGGAAGAAGGAAGCTTACCTTAGAAAGCAAGGATCAGACAGGGCTCTGGAGAGTTGCAAGGTAGCCAGGAAGGAGCTTAAGAATGAACTTAGGAGAGCTAGAAGGGGGTATGAGAAGCCTTGGTGAGTAGGATCAGGGAAAACCAAGGTGTTCTACACGTGAAGAATAGGAGGATGACCAGAGTCAGGGATAAAAGAGGAAACGTGCCTGGAGTCGGAAGAGGTAGGGGAGGTCCTTAATGAATATTTCGCTTCAGTATTCACCAGTAAGAGTGACCTTGACGTTTGAGGATGGCATACAACAGGCTGATGTGTTAGGGCGACTCCTCTTGAGGAAAGGGGGTGTGCTGGAACTTTTGAAAAACATTAGGATGGATGTCACCAGGGCTGGATGGGATATATCCAAGATTATTACAGGAAGCGAGGGAAGAGATTGCTGTGCCTTTGGCGATGATCTTTGCATCCTCACTGGCCACAGGAGTAGTGCCAGATGATTGCAGGGTGGCAAATCTTGTTCTTTTATTCAAGAAAGGGGGTAAGGATAACCCTGAGAATTACAGACCAGTGAGTCTTGCTTCAGTAGTGGGCAAATTACTGGAGAAGATTCTTAGAGGCAGGATTTATGGGCATTTGGAGAAGCATGGGCTGATAAATCAGCACGGCTTTGTGAGGGGCAGGTCATGCCTCATGAGCCTGATTGAATTCTTTGAGGATGGGACAAAGCACATTGATGAAGGTCGAGCAGTGGATGTGGTGTACATGGATTTTAGTAAGGCTTTTGATAAGGTTCCTCATGGAAGGCTTGTTCAGAAAGTCAGGAGACATGGGATCCAGGAAAAGTTAGCTGTGTGAATTCAGTATTGGCTCGCCCATAGAAGATAGAGGGTGGTTGTAGATGGAGCGTATTCTGACTGGAGGTCGGTGACCAGTGGAGTTCCACAGGGATCTGTTCTGGGACCCCTGCTCTTTGTGATTTTTTTTTATATAAATGACTTGGATGAGGATATGGAAGGGTGGGTTAGTAAGTTTGCAGATGACACGAAGGTTGGTGGTGTGGATAGTGTAGAAGGTTGCTGTAGGTTATAGCAGGACATTGATAGGATGCAGAGCTGGGCTGAGAAGTAGTAGATAGAGTTTAACCCGAGAAAGTGTGAAGTGATACACTTTGGAAGATTTGAATTTGAAGAAAGAATACGAGGTTAATTGAGGAGGAACAGAGGGATCTTGGTGTCCACATCCATAGATCCCTCAAGGTTGCTGCGTGGGTTGTTAAGAAGGCGTATAGTGTGTTGGCTTTCATTAATCTGGGTATTGAGTTCAAGAGCTATGAAGTAATATCGCAGCTCTATAAAACTCTGGTTAGACTACACTAGGAGTATTGTGTTCAGTTCTGGTTGCCTCATTATAGGAAGGATGTGGAAGCTCTAGAGACGGTGCAGAGGAGATTTACCAGGATGCTGTCTGGATTGGGAATCATTTTTATGAGAAGATGTTGAGTGAGCTAGGGCTTTTCTCTTTGGAGAGAAGGAGGATGAGAGGTGACTTGATAAAGGTGTACAAGATGATAAGAGGCATAGATCGAGTGGACAGTCAGAGACTTTTTCCCAGAACGAAATTGGCTAACACGAGGGGACATAATTTTAAGATGATTGGAGGAAGCTATGGGGGGGGATGTCAGAGGTAGGTCTTTTACACAGAGTGGTGGGTGCATGGAACGCACTGCTGGAAGAGGTTGTGGAGGCAGATACATTATTGGTTTATTATTGTCACTTGTACCGGGGTACAGTGAAAAGCTTGGCTTACAAACTGATCATACAGGTCAATTCATTACACAGTGCAGTTGCATTGAGTTAGTACAGAGTGTATTGATGTAGTAGAGGTAAAAAAAAATAATAACAGTATAGAGTAAAGTGTCACAGCTACAGAGAAAGTGCAGTGCAATGAGGTGCAAGGTCACAACAAGGTAGATTGTGAGGTCATAGTCCATCTCATTGTATAAGGGAACCGTTCAATAGTCTTATCACAGTGGGGTAGAAGCTGTCCTTAAGTCTGGTGGTACGTGCCCTCAGGCTCCTGTATCTTCTACCTGACGGAAGAGGGGAGAAGAGAGAATGACCCGGGTGGGTGGGGTCTTTAATTATGCTGGCTGCTTCAGCAAGACAACGAGAGGTAAAGACAGAGTCCAAGGAGGGGAGGCTGGTGTCTGTGATGTGCTGGGCTGTGTCCACAACTCTTTGCAGCTTCTTGCGGTCCTGGGCAGAGCAGTTGCCATACCAAGCCATGATACATCCAGATAGGATGCTTTCTATGGTGCATCGGTAAAAGTTGGTGAGAGTCAAAAAGGACAAACCAAATTTCTTTAGCCTCCTAAGGAAGTAGAGGTGCTGGTGAGCTTTCTTGGCCGTGGCATCTACGTGATTTGACCAGGACACGTTGTTGGTGATGTTCGCTCCCAGGAACTTGAAGCTGTCAACCCTCTCGACCTCAGCACCATTGATGTAGACAGGTGCATGTACACTGCCCCCTTTCCTGAAGTCAATGACCAGCTCTTTAGTTTTGTTGATATTGAGGGAAAGGTTGTTGTCATGACACCATTCCACTAAGCTATCTATCTCCTTCCTGTACTCTGACTCATTGCTGTTTGAGATACTGCCTACAACGTTGGTATCATCTGCAAACTTGTAGATAGAGTTAGAGCAGAATCTGGCCACACAGTCATGAGTCATTAGGGACATTTAAGAGACTCTTAGATAGCCACTTGAATGACAGAGGAATGGAGGGCTATGTGGGAGGGAAAGATTAGATAGATCTTAGAGCAGGATAAAATGTTGGCACAACATCGTGGGCTGAAGGGCCTGTACTGTGCTGTAATGTTCAATGTACAACTCAGCATAGAGTTAATAGTTTCATGAACTGAAGGTGGAAATTTAAAAATAATCATGCAGTATGTTCAAAATATTCATAAAATCCTTTAAAGCTAAACCCTGAAGCTTAGTTGTTCAAGGGAAAAGTTCTTGCAAAACTTAAACACACCTTTTGAAGTCTATTTTATTAGGAAATAATTTTACGTAGATGAATAGTATCTGAAGAAATCTCCTGCTGACAATACTGCAGTCTGATGGAAATCCTTAGGTATCTAAGCTTTTGGAAGTTGAATGCAATTCTGTGTTGGCTGCCCCTATGTATTAAAAGGTCAAATGTAAAAGCTGAAAAAGTAACCTCTCACAACATTTTTCAAAAAACATCAAGCATTTCAGAAGGAAATAGTTTAAGAAGCATTGTTCTTACTGTTTCTTTCATGTAATCTTTGAATCTGCTCCATCTGCTTCTTGACCTCATCCAGGATGGAGTCACACTTCCTAGCAGCCTCTGACGGAGAGATCAAACACAGATGGGCTTTGCCTTAAGAGTAAAAATATTTCTTGAAAGATTATTCCAGATAATCTGCAGAGAGAAACACTATAGTCGTAAATAGTAATCATTGGAAGTTAAATGTCTTAGTTTTGATAAGTCAAAAATAGTACTGAAATGAAAAGTCAGGTTGTATTGAAGTCCAAAGTGACCTTAAGGGATAGATATACTTTACATTTATTAGTTGTAAGATCAATTATTGCAATTTACCACCTTAAAGAAGCAAATTATGTTTTACCTCACCTATCCACCTTTAATTAGTAAATACTTTATCTGTTTTATACAAATTCCAAATCACTGAGTGCTGATCTTGGAGAGAGTGGTTCATAATGTCACATTTAGCCAGATTGCCATTAGGTAAGAGACGTAGGAACAGCTGTTGCATGTCCTATGGTGGCAGGGGTGCCAGGAGATGGGAAGGGTTGGTGGGAAGGGATGAGCGAACCAGGGAGTCATGGAGGGAGTGATCCCAGCAGACAGCTGAAAGAAGTGAGGAGGGGAAGGTGTGATTGGTAGCATCTGGTGGAAATGATGAAGAATGACAAGCTGGATGTGGAGGCTGATCAGGTAAGAGGTAAAGACCAGGGGAACTCTATCTCTGTTCTGAAAACAGAAAATCTCAATTGCTGCTTGACCTGCTGAGTTCCTCCAGCAGATTGTTTGTTGCTCCAGAAGATACTGCTCAACCCACTGAGCTCCTCCAGCAGATTGTTGCTCTAGCTCAGCTGTCTGCAGGGAGGCTGGGTGAGAGCAAATGTCTGGTAAATGGAGGACATACAGGTGAGGGCTCCATCAACATCAGTCGAGAGAAAGTCTCATTTCTTGAAAAAGGAAGACATTTCAGATGTCCTGGAACAGAAACCCTCATCTGAAGAACAGATGCGGTGGAGATAGTAAAACAAGGACATCAGTTTCTCTGAGTGCTAAATACAACTAAAAGGTTCACGTTTAGCAGCTAGGTTCTGTTGGTAAATGAAAAAAAATGGCCATTGTACACTAATGACAACATTAGATGTGCTTATGACATTAGAAAAACATCAATCGCATTTTGATGAACTTCCCCCATTAAGTGACTGGATCAGTTTCCCAATGGTCAATACTTGACTGAGAGATGATCATATGTGCAATCTCACATGCGCAAAATGGCTTCTCTGTAAAATCATGGATTAAAAAATATAAGCAAATGGGTTTAATTTCTAGACAATAAGGTAATTATCATATTGTTGTTTGTGGGACCTTACTGTGCACATTATTCATTTCTGTGTTTCCCAAATTATAGCAGTAACCACAAATCCAAAGTGCTGTATTGGTGATCAAGCACTTTGGGGCAATCAAAAAGCACTAGATAAATGTGTTATTCTTACACAACCTAGGACTTCCCTTGGGGCTCACTTGCTTGCAGAAGAAGGTCATCAAATATAATATAATATTTTCACTTGTTTTTAATATATTAAACACTAAAACAATAGGTAGTATCTAATGTCATGAATAGACTAATCCTTATCTACTCCAATGGTTCAGAAACCTTTTGCAGATTTTTCAGACTCAAGACTAGAACATTAAGGAGAGACTTCAACACCACGGTATTCCACTGAGTGTGGCACCAGGGAGCCCAAACAACATTAAGTTTAATGCAGGTTTAATAAGAAAAGTCCCTGGAGCTTACAGGTGGACCTGAAGTGGAGGGAACTGATCATATTTGTTAGAGTCCAATAATAGCAGGATTTTGGCATTGCTCCTGGTGTTTATCAGGGCTGTATCCTGGGTCCAATTACCTTTTGCTACTTCATTGAGGGATTTAATTCTGTCTGAAGTTCAGGGACAAAGTTCAGCTGATGAGTTTCCAGTCTTCACCTCTATTCAGAGCTGATCTGTCTATGCAGTCTACACAAGGTTTTAGACAATTTCTGGGCTTGGGCTGACAAATAACAGGTAAAACGATCTCATGTACTAGGTAATGACCACAGTCAATGACAAAGGACCCAAACAACATCCTCTGACCACGGGCAAAAATAAAGTTATTCATATGGACTAATTCTTAATGGACTCAGAACATTTTTTTCTATGACTCATTTTTCTGAATTTTATATATTCTGTTTTCAATTAGTTTAAATTTCTGAATTTATCAGAACATAGAGGGTTCATACTATTGACAACCAGCTGTGTAGGTCTTAAATTCTGGAATTTCCTTCCTAAACCTTTCTACCTCTATCTCTTCCTCCCCATTTTGAACCTAATATTTTTTCCACAGTAAAATGGTAGTATTGGATTGTAGAATAGAGTTTCTGGATTATCCACAATCCTGCATAATATCAGTTTTTCTCTGACACATGCACGCTGACCCTGACATTGAATAGGGCTGTAATCATTTTTGGTTTTAGGACTACACAGACATGCCATTTTAATTTTTTCTGAAAGATAAGATTATATTTACATTATTTTCATCTGGTATAATGCAATATTATATGGGATTTCCTATTACAAGCAATCTTTCTGAAGTTAGTTTTATAGGAAATGACACGGACAAATACATCCTGAGAGATCACGTCTCCTGAATAAACTTAGTAGCTTTGATTTCAGTCAAACTTAAAAGTTCATAAATTTAAGGCTGCAGTTGTTGATGGTCTGATATTGATATAGATATAGAACAGTACAGCAGAGGAAAAGCCCTTCATCCTATAATGTCTGTGCTGACCATAATGCCAATCCAAATCAAACCCATCTGCCTGCACATGGTCTATATCCCTCCACTCCTTGCCCATTTATGTGCCTGTCTAAATGCCTCTTAAATGTTGCTATTATATCTGTTCCACCATCTCCACTGGCAACACGTTCCAGGTACCTACCACTTTCCGTGTAGCAGTTAGCATAACTCTATTACAGCACCAGCGACCCGGGTTCATTAATGGCCACTGTCCGTAAGGAGTTTGTATGTTCTCCCCATGACTGTGCGGGTTTCTTCTGGGTGTTCTGGTTTCCTCCCACATTCCAAAGATGTATGGGTTAGGAAGCTGTGTTATGCTATGTTGGTGCCAGAAGCGTGATGACACTTGCGGGCTGCCCCCAGAACATACTACACAAAAAGATGTATTTCACTGTGTTTTTCGATGTACATGTGACTAATAAAGATTTCTTAAATAAAGGTCTCTGTCTCTGTGTCTCTGTCTCATAAGTCTCCTTTAAACTTTCCCACTCTCTCCTTAAAGCTATGTTCTCGAGAATTTGATACTTCCACTCTGGGGGGGAAAAAGACTGAGAATCTACCTCAATTTTATAAACTTCTATCAGGTTGCCTCAGCCTCTAATGCTCCGGAGAAAACAATACAAGTTTGTCCAGCTTATTACCTTGTAGCCACTACTCTCTAATCCAGGCAAAGTCCTGGTGAACCTCTTCTTGTTTCCAAAGCCTCCACATTCGTCCTGGAATGCAGCAACCAGAACTGATACAATACTCCAAATGTGGCCTAACCAAAGTTTAATATGGCCGCAACATGACTTCCTGAATTTATACTCAGCACTCCAACTGATGAAGGCAAGAATGTTGTACGCCGCCTTTACCACCCTATCCACTTCTGTTGCCACTTTCAGAGTGCCAAGGTCCCCCTGTACTTCAATGCTCCTGAGGATCCTGCAGTGTGGTGATCCTTTAAGTCACTGAAGTTTGCATCTTAGTGAGAAATGCAAACAAAGAGTAATAATTAATTTGATTTTTAGTTCCAGCTTCAAATAAATTTTAAACATGAAGGTTGTTTTTGATTAATTAATGGGCGCCACTAGTGAACACTTATTGACCATCTCTAATTGCCCTTGAGAAGGTGCCACCTTCTTTAACCACTGCAGGACTTCGAGTAAAAGTACTCCCACAGTGTTATTAAGAGGGAGTTTCAGAATTTAGAGTCAGTGACAATGAAGGCCAGCAATATATTTCCAAGTCAGAATGGTGTGCAGTTTGGAGGGGAACCTGCAGGTGGTGGTATTGCCATGCATCTGATGTGCTTTTCCTTCTTGGTGGGAGAGGTGGCAGGTTTGGAAGGTGCTGTAGGACTAGCCTAGGCAAGTAACTGCAGTGCATTTGTAGGTGGGACACACTGCAGCCGCTGTACACTGATAGTGAAGGGAACAAATGCCCAAGGTGACTGATGGAGTACCAATCAATTGATCACTTCGTTTTGGATGCTGTCAAGCATCTTGAGTTTTGTTGAAGCTGCACTCATCAAGCAAGGAAAGAATATTCCATCACAATCCTGAATTCTGCCTGGTAGATGATGGGAAAGCTTTGGGGTGATAAGGGCCTCTAACCTTGTGGGCACAGTATTTAATTAGTGATTCCTTTGACTTTCCGGTCTGTGGTACCCAACATGATGTTGATGGTGGAAGACCTAGTGATGTAATGTGATTGAATGTGAATGGTAGGTGGTTAAACTTTCCTTGTTGGAGATGGTCAATATTTGACACCCTTGTGGCACAAATGTTACTTGCCATTTATCAGCCCAGGCCTGAATGTTGCCTAGATCTTGAACAATAACTTTCCTTTCAAAATAAATATTTTCAAATATTATCATTTCAGATATTATCCTGTAAGTATTCTTTCAATGACACGACTAATCTTTCTGGACCCTGACATTACAGCTAGTTTAAATTCTGTAATAAACTAACCTACAAGTATTAACAGTGCTTTGACTTTAGCCTTTGATATAGGTTAGTGGCGATACTGAACTTACTAGAAGTGCTGTTTATGAATTGACAATATTGGCCACCAGGGGTCTTCCTAAGAGTACTAACAGGAATCCCTGCATCTCAGTCAGCTGCAACAGAGAGAAAAAAAGTGAACTGGAAGTTGGAAGAGGAATGTTCTTTCACAAGGGACCTAAGTGAAAATGTGCATCATATGGAAGTTTCCAATGTAACACAGAACAGACCAGCATTTCAGTTCCCACATCATGTATTTTTAGAGTTGTTTTATTAATGTGCAGTTAGTTATTCTGTTTGTTTTTCTTGAGTTTCAGACACAAGATTTACTGTTGTTAATAGAAAGTCAACGGGGAAGCAATTCATCCTAGCCCACTTTTATCTGCTACCAGATAAAGTCTGGCATGATATTTGCCTTGCGTCTTGTGCCCCAAGGGCAGTACATGGATTTCATGAATCAAATTTTGATCCATTTGCTCCATTAACCCTGGGTTTCAGATGGTGCTGAGTTGCACGAATGTGAGAAGGTGGGGAGGATCCTATTTTGAATCCCTGATTATATTTCTGCAGGAAGGATTTGGAAAATAAAACTATATTTAAAGGTCTATATTTTAAAGCAAAGGCTACACATACAAATATAAATGTGCAGGAAATCAAAGATTTTGAACAATCTCTAGTAGCTCTTTATAAACTGTTGGATAGACAGCTCCTGTAAAATTGACAATGTAGCAGCTACACATGCTATGCCTATCTGTATCTCAAAATTAAACTGGAGTCCTGCAGCGATCACAGATTGTTCCAAGTGTCCTCCCACATGAAAGAGCTGGACACATCACTTGGACTCTCAGAACCCCAGCCAAGTGCTGGTGTAAATACAGTATAGTAACACTATTTTTTGGCTGCTTGTGTCCTCTACACCAGACAGAGACAATTTAAAAATGCCTATTTAAGCTACAGCATTAATGTTTAATTGTGATTCAGAAGGCTGCCAATGATTAATATTAATACAATAATCGAAGAGATATGCATAAGTTGCTTATTTTTAACATAGTCAACATTGCCCAGGATCCTAATGTTAAGGGCACTGATGAAAATTAACTTTGTGAATGGACTTAAACTATATCTGCCAGATAGCCTTTCTTCATTTGATGGGTTCTTTCTATTGAATAAACTAGACACAAACTGCCATATTTATCGATTGAGTACAGCAAACTACTTAAAGCCTCAGTGGATTAGCCAAGACCACAAGGCCATGGAGCCTGTGGCCCCAAGGTACCACATTTAATGAGGAGCTGAATCAATGCCACTTAATCTGTATCTAATAAAATCCTAGGTATACAGCTTAGGGTAGTTAGAGGTGTGTGGACTAAATGAGGAAAAGGGTTATTATTAGTGTAAGATAATAAATAAAAACCAAACCTCTGCTACTCTAGTGTGTAATCAGTACTTTCCAGTGATTATGGACCTTGTCATCAAGTATATATTTTTTTTCATGCCTGGCTATCGACAAGCTTTCTGGAATCTGCCGGCTTTGATCTGACCTTAAATCAATCAATCATGCTGACAGCCTGTATGAAATCGTTGCCTGCCAGGTCAAAGGGGAACCACTTTTAGTCTCCCAGAGATCAGTGCTGTGACTGCAGTTCTAGCTCTCAGGAATGAAGCTAAGCCAGTCTTTAGAAGGTGGGGGGGGGGGGGGGTGGTGTGGTGTGTGGAGGGCGTTGTTGGAGGTGGTGGCTGTAATAGTGGAACATTTTTGCTACTGAATGCAGAATGCTTTACCACATAAGGCAACCAGTACATCACAGTCCATTCACAGTATCTTTGAATGCTGGTGACCTAAGAGTCAAAGGAGAGATTTGCAATCATGTTACAAGGTTGCCCTATAAAACGTATGACATTTTAAAAAAATAAAGGTCGATGGATTTTTATTACCATTCCACGTTTTTGCATTGTTGAGTTGTGATCCAGAAACACACATGATACATCAAACTCTGGTAATGTTAGAATTCTGAAACTAAAACAGAAAATATAGAAGTCTGTTGCATCAACAAGGGTAAGGAAGAAGAAAGTAACTTCACTAGTATCCAGAGGCCTGGGGACAACTCTGGATATGATCTTCATTCCCACTCAAATAATTAAATAAATCTGAAATTTTAAAAAAATATCTGTAACAATTGCGATGAAACCACCAGATTGTTGATAAACCTCCCCGCTTATGTCCTTCCAGGAAGGAAATCCATCTTCCTTACCTGGTCTGGCCTTTCAGCAACTATAACTCTCCATAATATGGTTAATTCTTACCTGCTCCTCTGAAGTGGCTCAGCTCATTTGATGGATGACTTAGAATGAACAACATGTACTGATTAAATCTGAAAGGGGCCTCATTCTGCTACTATCTTCAGTCACAATTCCCCTCCTTTGCACCATCCTGGTGAGAAGCTACATCCCAGCTCCTAGCAATCACTCCATTAAAAACCTCCTTTTCTTCCCAAAGTCCTTAATTAGATTACCAACTAACAAAGCTAAGCATGTCTTAATCATAACCCTTCATTTGATCCTCTCCGATCAGCCTTAACCAAAGTCATAAATAGCATAAAATGGTTTAATGTAGCTGCATCTGCATCCAGCTATCTGTTTAATCCTTTCAATGAATGACTAGACCTTGCTCTTACTAGTGCTGTAGCTGCTGTAGTGTAGTGTTGGGGTATGTAGCTTGCAGGAAAGGTTGTAGTCTCCTCTCATAATTTTGGGCTACCTCAAGGATATGTGCTATTCCTACATTTGTTTAACCTGTGCACCAATGATTCCTCACCAATTTGTCTCTCAAATTCATCTAATATTGCCTGAGTTGATGAGGACCCTGGGTGATGATGCTGCAAAGTTGTCTGACTACAGAAAGGCATGGCATCTCCAACCCAGCATTAGTAAGACAGTTTCTATATATTCCTTCTACACCACACTGATGCTCAGACGGAACTTAACATCATAAAATGCTTTGTGATTGAGGCTGCTATGTCTAGACATGACAGAGAATTCTTGTGGCAGGATGTCTAGCATTGCCAGAGAGAGTGTTGGAGACAGAGTCATTGACAGAATTTAAGAAGCATCTGGATGAGCATTTAAATTGCCTAGGAGTAGCAGGCTATGGGCCATGTGCTGGAAGATGGGATTAATATGTATGGGTGCCCACTTGTTAGACTGGACGTGGGGAGCCAAATGGCTTGTTTCCCAGCTGAATGACTCTATGAGTCTAATACTGGCCAAGGTAGCTACCTACCTATAACCCACTTTTATCTTAAGAGCCCCTACTCCAACTCAACAAAACTTCCTCCTAACTGGTAAAGCACATGAGCTTCTGATCATATACTTTGAATGAAAAGCTTTGCCAACTGGCCAACCCAATATGTCGAATCTGAACAGGCTGTTGAAGCTGTCTCTGACATTCACAAGCAATCATGTTAATTTAAAATGAAATATACTATTAATGATTTTTTCAATAATTCAAAAATCATAAAGCAACCTCATCACCAAACTCTGAGACCTGGGACTCAACATCTCCCTTTGCAAATGGATCCTTGACTTCCTGACCAACAGACTGTAATCGGTGAAGATAGGCAGCAATACCTCCAGCACAATTATTCTCAACACTGGTGCCCCACAAGGCTGTGTCCTCAGCCCCCTACTCTACTCCCTGTACACTCATGACTGTGTGGCCAAAATCTGCTCTAATTCCATCTACAAGTTTGCAGATGATACCACCATACTGGGCCGGATCTCAAATAATGATGAGTCGGAGTACAGGAAGGAGATAAAGAGCTTAGCAACGTGGTGTCATGACGACAACCTTTCCCTCAATGTCAGCAAAACAAAAGAGCTGGTCGTTGATTACAGGAAAGGGGGGGGGGGGTGCACATGAGCCTGTCTACATCAACAATGCTGAGGTCAAGAGAGCTTCAAGTTCCAAGGAGTGAACATCACCAGTAGCCTGTCTTGATCCAACCATGTAGACTCCACAGCCAAGAAAGCTCACCAGTGCCTCTACTCCCTCAGGAGGCTAAAGAAATTTGGCATGTCCAGTTTTTTGACCCTCACCAACTTTTATTGATGCACCATAGAAAGCATCCTGTCTGGAAGCATCACTGCTTGGTATGGCAACTGCTCTTCCCAGGACTGCAAGAAACTGCAGAGAGTTGTGGACACAGCTCAGCATATCATGGAAACCAGCCTTCCCCCGCCCCCCCCCCCCCCCCCCCCCCCCCCCCCCCCCCCCCCATGGACTCTGTCTATACTTTTCGCTGCCTTGGTAAAGCAGCCAGCATAATCAAAGACCCCACCCACTCTGGACATTCTCTCTTCTTTCCTCTCCCATTGGGTAGAAGATACAAAAGACTGAAAGCACGTACCACCAGGCTCAAGGACAGCTTCTATCCTGCTATTATAAGACAATTGAACGGTTCCCTAGTACAAGATAGACTCTTGACCTCACAATCTACCTCGTTACAACCTTGCACCTTATTGTCTACTTGCACTGCACTTTCTCTGTAACTGTGACCTTATACTCTGCATTTTGTTTTGTTTTACTGTGTACTACCTCAGTGCACTGTGTAATGAATTGATCTGTATGAACGGTATGCAAAACAAGCTTTTCCCTGTACCTCAGTACTATTGACAATAAAAACCAATTCCAATTCAAAAAATGTAAAAATATAAAATTTGTAAAATGACCAAACAACACAAAAAATACTTAAATTCATTAAAGTTAATTCAATTATTTTTTTAAAAATTAAAATCGCTTTAGGTGTACCCATTTTCCTCACTATTGTTCTTCTCCATTCAAATGCACTAATTCAAGCCTGGACCAACTTCAGCATGAAGCTTAACCAACAATAATGCTGGAAAGCTCACAGTAGCATTGAGAAATCCAAGGAAATATCAGCAGCTACTTGCAAAATCCCAAGCAATAAGCCTGAATTATGAAGGCAATGTATTATTGAAGGAAACCTTAGGGGCTCAATATTATAACAGATAAGATTTGTGTTTTATCAGTGCAGAAGAGCAAGGAATTCTCATATTTTCATATTTTCTTACAACATAGAAGGAGGCCATTCAGCCTGTTGAATCTAAGTTGACTCCCAGAGCATTCCCAGTAATCCTTTCTCTTCTCATTTCTCTGTAACCTATTCCCTCTCACATACCCATCAACTCCCTCCTGACTTACCTGTCACCCACCTATTCTAAGGGAAATTTACAGCAGATAATTAACCTACTGGCGCATCTTTGGGATGTGGAAGGAAAGCGGAGCACCTGGGGAAAACCTTTAAGGTCACAGGGAGAATGCGCAAACTCCACACAAACAGTACTGGAGGTTAGGATCAAACCCAGGCTGGAGCTGTGTGGGAACGATACTAACAGCCACACCATTGTGCCACCCTGCTATTCCAGCATTCTTCTTCTGTTTCTGTCTTGTATTCATTCAGAAAGCTGCATTCCATTTACAGACTGAGTCTCTATTGATTCAGTACTCATACTTTACATGAGTTCTGCCTGACTCAACATGCTTAGGATTAACAACTATATCCCAGTATTGTATTAACCCTTGGCATCATTTTGGATATCTATCATGTTCTTCTGATTCCTCCAAAAGGGCAACATAATATCACATTAGATCAATAAATAAAGACAAAAACTAATTGCCTGGTTTATTTATGGGTAGGTAATACAAGAAGCAGGAAGACATGGTCAGATATTGGGAGTGTAATATATATAGGCAATAAAAACCAAATTGGTCTATGGAGAATTAAAATACCATTCAGATAATATATTTCTTACATGGGTTAACTATCAATTAGATTTTTTAAATCAGTTTTTAGTGGCTCTTTCTGAAGCAAAATTTGAAATGAATTACAGAATTTTCCATTAAGTCTGGATCTCTATCCAGAACTGAAACCCAACAACTTAAGTTACACGTAATGCCAGGGCAGTTCCTATGAGTTAAGCAGGAATTTAAACTCAATAAAGAAAATAGAATTTCACAGATGTAAATTTGTAGGAAGATTCCATTATTAAAATTATACTTTGAATTATTTTTCCATTCATTTCCATGTGTAGGTTAAAAGTAAAAATAATAACATCCAAGATAGGTGCTTCTCACTGAATACACTAATGGGTCTGGCTAATAATATGCATTGGCTTTACTGGCACAAAAACAGATGTATTTTTTTATAACCAAGAACAGTATTAAATCAGGTTTACCTTAGCTGCCCAAAATTATGCACTGATGATGCACATAATCCTCTCTTTTTGCAGAACATGAACAACACTAATCTCAATTTTATATTGGATATAGGTATCAATTAAACCGAAAAGGATCTGAAAACCAGTGGATGTAAAATTTTACTAATTGCTGTTATTACGAAAATGCTTTGTCTCTCTACAGTTTGAATGTCTAGTACCAAATTTGGTTTTGCATAACAAAGGATTTACCTTGCACAGAAAATGGTGTTTTAGATGTAAGCACAGTTGAATAGGACAGATTTTTGTTTTTACTGCCAAAGTATTAAATGATTCTCCATGCCAGATTTTTCTACTTGCCCTCCATCTGGAGAAATTTTAATACCCAGGCAGCAAGGAAGACAATTTATTTCAGTGTATCCTTCACTGACTGTGATGTGCCAGGGTTGTATGGTGAGATTGTACAGTAAATGGTTTTTACTTTTATCTCTTCTGATTGAATTTGCTGCTGTTTTTTCACTGACAAGCTACATTCAAACAGGAAAAGACTTTTGCTCTGAATGTAAAATTATATTAGCATCCAATCTATTTAAAATCCCCCTTTTTGCTACATACTGATGCGTAAAGATTAAAGTGAATAGTATTGAAAACATAGCCTGAATAATTGTATGTCTTGAATATAATAATGTCTACTGGGCATTTGACAATGAATTAAAGCAAATTATTCTAACCTTATATCGATTATTGATAAGGTCACATTTGGAATACTGATTATGTGATCCAACAGTCCCAGTGGATTTCAAAGGGAGTGCATTGTGGGAAATAGCAGTTTCACAGTCTCTTATTTTCCATTCATTCATTAGAATAGATTCTTACAATTTCCCAAGATACATTTCTAATGAGTGCTGGCACTTGGTGAGAGCAATGAGTTGCAGGTTGGTCTTGCATGTACACAGATTCCTGTAGACTACTTTAAAAGGAAATGCTTTTGAATCAAATTCGTGCTGCCAAATTAAAAGAGATTAAAGGTCCAAAGATGGCAATCTATTGAGAGGGGTATAGGAATTTTTGTTGCCAGCACTTGGTGTGATTTTCTGTGGTCAGACAACTCCAGAGTGGCACTCAACTGTCCCAGGCACACATTTCACCCTCCTCCCCCTTTCAGCTGTTTGCAATGGAGCCATTCTAAGCTGTTGCCTTTAAATGATATTACTAGAGTGACCAGCTGGCAGGAACCTCCACTTGAACACCTTTATGTATGGAAGAAAATTGATGTTTCTTTAAAAAAAAAATCAAGGGAAATTTAAGATGATCCTATTATTCCTATTATCTTCTTTAATAAAGGGGGGAAGAATGTTCAACAAAAAGCACTCCCTTTGGACTTTCCCAGTCTTTTAAGAGTAATGGCAGTGATAAGCAGAAGGCTTTCAAAATGTACAAAGAATCCAGCCAGCAGGAAGATTGGGTAAAGTACACAGACAAGCAGAAACAGGTGAAGAATGTAATAGGAGAAGGAAAAAAGATTAAATATATATGAATGCTGGGAACATCTCACATGACAAAAAGCGGTTTCAAATATAAATGCATAAACAAAGGGTGGAGAGAAGCAATTGGCATCTGAAGACAACTGATTAGTCAAATTAATAAATAGTTGCTGTTTCACATCTGCCTCTGCCCAAGAAAAAGGGAAAATTTTCCTGTTGTTATCAGATTTCTCTGAATGCTAATATGTAGGTAGTGTTTAAGTAACAAAAAATACTGTTAGAAGAAGATTAGATAAACAATACCTGGTTCAAATAACTTTAACACATTTGATTTAAAGGAGTTGATTAAATATAGTGAAGTTGTATTTACTGAAAAAGATATTACTGAGAGTTGAAAGTGGTTGACATACCCCATAAATTAAACAGGCTCAAGAGACATATGTGGAAACGATAGATGTTAAATAATGGCATTGAGTGGTATGTTGGCAATAGTTAAAAAAGAATTTTTTTCAAGTTGGACAGAGATTACTTTTCGTGTATGTCATTGTTCTGGGACTGGAAAAGAGAAATTCTCAAGGCTTATAGTTGTGTGCAAGTAGGTTACAAAGCAATTAATGCAGGATAATACAATTTGACTCAAAGAAGTTAATCCCTTACAAAATTCATTCAACAGGCCACGGCTGCACTTCAACATGGCTATGTGTAAACTAAATAGTGAAAGAGTAATATGTATGCTATGTAGGGATTAAAGTGATGAAATCAATGAAACCATCAGTTCAGTGGTTAGTTGCAGTTAGAAAAAAACAAGCAAGATACTGGTTTTATTAACAAAGGAACAGAGGTACAAATCTAACAAGGTTTTATTGTTTTACAAGGGGTTCGACTCCTGCCTTGGGGATTCTATGCAGTTCTTATCACCTTATCGTAGTATGGATACTGTTGCTTGTGAGAAGATAAGCAACACAGATTATTCTGGTTATCTGAATTTGAAGTTATGAAGGATAGCTGAGGAAGCTGGAGTTCACTGCGACTAAGATTTCGATGTGATCAGTTTTAAATTTTTGCAGTGGTAAAGGTAAGTCCCAAAATTGAACTAACAAAAAAATAATGTTTTAGGAAACTCATATCAAAGTTAGGGGTAAGAAAAGAATTTAAATTTTTTTTCAATAATTAAAACTATCAAAACAGGCATTATTAGAAATATTAGGATGCATTTCCAGAACAAGGAGACCAAAAAGATATCACGTATTTCAAATTGCACTGTAAGATATTATCAATTAATGTGGTCTGCCAAAATTGAATGGAATTACCCCATACCCCCATACTACCCAATTTTGCAATTAATAGGTATATAAAATAAATTATTCTTTTAGAGTTAAGTTGCTTTTATTTCATTTTCCTTTCAAGCCAATTACAAAGCCATTCGTAGGTCTTCATCAATATTTAAACTATTCATGTTACAGTACTTGCTCAATCATGAGATATGCAAAGCTGTACATACCTTTAGGTTGTCTCCTGCTATGGAAGACCATAAGACATAGGAGCGATATTAGGCCATTTGGCAAATTGAATCTGCTCCGCCATTCGATCCTGACTGATTTGTTTTTCCCTCTCAACCCCATTTTCCTGCCTTCTCCCCATAACCTTTGATGCCCTTACTAATCAAGAAACTATCAACCTTAGCTTTAAATATACCCAATGACTTGGCCTCCACAACCGTCTGTGGCAATGAATTCCACAGATTCACCACCATCTGACTAAAGAAATTCCTCCTCATCTCTGTTCTAAAGGGTCATCCTTCTATTCTGAGGCTGTGCCCTCTGGTCCTAGACTCTCCCGCTACTGGAAACATCCTCTCCACATCCACTCTATCCAGGCCTTGCAATATTCAGTAGGTTTCAATGAGATCCTCCCTCATCCTTCTAAACTCCAGCGAGTACAGGCCCAGAACCATCAAATGCTCTCATACGTTAACCCTTTCATTCCCGGGATCATTCTTGTAAATCTCCTCTGGACCCTCTCCAATGCCAGCACATCCTTCCTTAGATATGTGGTCCAAAACTGCTCACAATACTCCAAATGTGGTCTGACCAATGGCTTATAAAGTCTCAGCATTACATCCTTGCTTTTATATTCCAGTCCTCTTGAAGTGAATGCTAACATTGTATTTGCCTTCCTTACTACTGTCTCAACCTGCAAGTTAACCTTTAGGGAATCCTGCACTAGGACTCCCAAGTCCCTTTGCACCTCCAATTTCTGAATTCGCTCCCGATTTAGAAAATAGTCTACGCCTTTATTCCTTCTACCAAAGTGCATGACCATACACTTCCCTACGTTGTATTCCATCTGCCTTTTCTTTGCCCATGCTCCCAACCTGTCCAAGTCCTTCTGCAGACCCCCTGCTTCCTCAACACTATCTGCCCCTCCAACTGTCTTTGTATCATCCACAAACTTGGCCACAAAGCCCTCAATTCCATCACTCAGATCACTAACATATAACGTGAAAAGTAGCAGACCCAACATCGACCCCTGCGGAACACCAGTAGTCATCGGCAGCCGACCAGAAAAGGCTCCCTTTATTCCTACTCTTTGCCTTCTGCCAATCAGCCAATCTTCCATCCATGCTAGTACTTCTCCTGTAATACCATGGGCTCCTATCTTGTTTTGCAGCCTCATGTGCAGCGCCTTGTCAAAGGCCTTCTGAAGATCCAAGTAAATAGCATTCACTGACCCTCCTTTGTCTATCCTGCCTGTTACTTCCTCAAAGAAGGCTTGAGTTAAGAAAAAAATCACTCTTCTATGTTGTACACTCCATGGAATTTTAAAAAACATGAAATTACAATTTAATCTTGATAGGCCAAAATATATTCATTGACATGAAATTTTAACTCCATTTCTCTCTGCGAACTAGTATTTTCAGCATTTTCTGTTTATATTTCAGATTTACAGCAGTTGCCCTATTTTACATCTGTTTTGATGAATCATTCATGTTTCACTTATTGAAAATTTCTCCACATTCTGGTTAGACTTCCACATCGCTTCAGAGAGCGCTTTTTTTTAGAGAAAGAATTGTGTTATATATCTCATCTTGTATTTTGCAATTCTGTAATAATGAGCAGTGTCACAGTAATGAACCAAAATATAAAGTTCTGGATCATGTAGGCTCCAGCTTGCCGCCCAGAATTGCCACCCGTGGTCCAGTACACTCAGCTCTCAGCTGGCCGGATGCTGGGTGCCGATCTTACTGACCCTCTCCACCCTCGGGTCGGGCAGAGAGGCCTCAACAGTGACTAGGCCTCGGGTGGCAGAGTGCAGAGGTCACTCCCCTGGACGCACCCCCCCACCCCCCCCCCCCCACCCCCCGACTGACTTTGACAGAAGGCAAAGCTGAGGGCAGAGCTTTTCCTTCTATCAAAGCTGTAACTGATTATAAAAGTTAGTAAATGCATCTGACATTCAACGACATTTAAAAATAATTAAGATTGAAGTAAATGGTTTAAAATATCATGGCTTAAACTAAATCATTTAAAATTAAGAATAATCAAAAACACTTCAGAAAAAATAAAAACAATAAGCTTAGCAAAATATTTTAAGATGTCTTATCTTTCCCTTTACCTCCTGATCCACAGGTCTAACTCCCCATTGAAATCAATTGAGCCTCAGACCAGTTATACCCATTACAGGATCTGAGAGGCAATTCCGCAACACAATGCTCCATTCATCACACACTTAGTCCAGGATTCAAAGAGGGTATAAATCTGGGACATACTTCTGTTTACACGGCTGAACACTGGTGGTTCCCTTTGGTATTGTTGTTCACAGCCAGTAAGATGTACCCAATGCTTATGTTCAACGAGGGTCCTTTGATTACAGTTTTCACTTTGTCCATAAGATGGCACTAAAAGTTTGAATTCTTAAAGGATACTTGACAACTTGGTTACAGTGAAGTTGTTCAAACATCCAATATTTTGTTTCAAATTGAAGAATGGTTGGTGATTTGCTGATCTTTATTCAGAAAATAAGAGGCAGGAACAAAGATTAGAGGAATATCAAAGTCATTTTCTAAATCGTCCATCATTCTCAAAGAATCAATCCCTGTGGTTGTCTTCCTTTGCCATTGCATTTTCCAGAAAAAAAATTCTTTTAGTGTACAACTGCAAAGGAAACTACAAGTACTGGTGGATTCTATCCCACAAATCCTGAAGCCTTGTTGCTTCAGCTGGAGAATCGATAATGATGCTGATCCAAAACCTGGTGAAGGCATTATGGTCCAAAGTAGGATAAGTCATTGTGCTTAGCAGGTATTGTGCTATCCATTTCATCTTGTAGTTCTGCAGTGATGAGAAATACCCTGATAAATCAGCTGAACCACATACTGGTTCCAGCCCACTGACTTTATTGTCACCCAGGATTGTGGAGAAACTGGAATCTCTGAGCAACAGCCTGTAACTCCAAGATGGAGAACAGGTGCCAGATGATATAATCATAGAATAATAGCATAGGTTTGAAGCAGAAGGAGATATTGAGCCCATCGGATCCATGCTCAGCTCACTGAACAGCAATCTACTCAGTCCCTCTGCTCTTTTCTAATGTCTTTGCAAATTATTTTCCTAAATGTTGTTATATCATTCCTTTCAAAAGTTCTGATTATCTCGGTCCTTACCACTTTTACAGGCTCAAATCTCACGTAAAAAAGGGGCAGACTTTTTCCTTAACTCTCCTCCAACAGAATTCTGCTGGCAGTAATTGAAATCAACCAAAGGATTTTCTTTGTCCTTTGAACTTCATGGTCCACTGTGGACACAGAATGAAATGTGTCTCTGTTCTCGGTAGCTTTAGGGATCTCTGGTCTTAGAAACAGGTTTTCAGGAGGAATATCTGATGCTGTTTGGGAACTACTTCATGGACACCCCTAAGTGCTGCTGTGGCAATAATAGCAAGACAAAGAAGTGCCCATAAGGCCTGGATCATGTCCTTGTCGCTATGATCTTTGGGAAGAAATCTAGTTAATTGGGTTTTTTTTTCTGCAGTGCTTCCAAATATAAATTGTGCGAACTTAATGAATGGAAATAGAGTGGATGATCAAATAAGATGGAACAGCTCCATCTCCATCTCCTATTCCATTCTTGTTTGTCACTAACTTTTATACTGCTGGTTTTGGCTATGAATTCCCTGTGTGCCGTACTCAGATAGCAGCACCAGGCAAACATGTGAACCAGTTTCCCCCAGGAAGAGGTGAGTGATGAAACATTCCTGTCAGGAAAGTTGTGACTCCCTTGCTCCATGCTACCTACCACCTCCTGCCCTGTCAAAAAACACACACTTCCCACCACTTACCTGTAAGCTGGCAGGCAGTTCTATTTTGCCTGTACTTCTAACAGCAGCCAATCAGCAGATTCTACCTCGCCTTTCCAGTACTTTAATGAGGCTCAGGAGTTCAAACACCTTGGGTCTGAAACTTGGGCCAGTGAGATAATGAATGGGGAAATAACCTGAAGTATGTAACAGGCAAATGAACCACTGGCAACCATAAAATGCACAGTGAGGGGAAGGGAAGAGAGAGATGAGAAGAGATTTAATGGTGTAGTGCAAAATCATGAAGAGTTTTGATTTAAAGAGAAAGAAAGTGTTCCCGTTAATCATTCAAGGACTGGAAAGCATGAAATATCGAAGAGAATTGACTATAAATGATGATTAAAAGATACATGGAAAGCAAGGATAGGTGCAATAAAATTTTAAAAAATCACATTGCTCAAAAAAGGTGAATTTCAATGATAATTCATTGATGATACAGATGAATTCCCATTCAAACTTTTACGTTATTTGACACCATCATTTCTGGTCTTCCACATTTTAAACATTTGGAAATCTGATGGACTTTTTAATAGAAAATAATCAATTAATATTTTCATTCGTGCTATCCAACAAGTTCAAAGTTTCCACTCTGATAGCTAACCTCTTCTCCTGGACCAAATTACTGTCCTGACATTCATCTTACACATTGCACTTTATCTCTGCCCACTACCTCTCTCTGAGGGTAAGCAATGGAAATCTGATGAACTTAATCATGTTCCAATGAGGTATATCGTTTTGAATGTTTTATTTTACTTAAACCCTGATCTTGCAATTAGAAATTACAGTTACTGAGAAAATTGGCAATCTATTAATTATTGAATGAAGGTCAACAAGCTGGACTACAATATCACCCTTAGACCAAGGCACCTCATTAACATTAACATTAAAGGCAATGTTTAACTCAAGAATTTCACAAGAGTCACAGGATAAAGATAATATATCATGCCTAAATATTACAATGGGAAACAATATATATTACAGACCAAAAAAAAGCATGAATATTTCAATATATTTAATATTGAAAACCTATGAACAATATTTGCAGAGCAAGACAATCTAATTTCAGTAATGCATTATAGGCTGGGGCAGCATTTGTAAATAATACTTATTGGGCTCTTCTTATTGATGTTAAAAAAAAGAACAGATTGTCCTTTGCTTGGACAAATTGACCAAGCAAAGACCAATCATTGCTTGGTCTTTATATGTTCATGTAAAAATTCACATCTATATCAGGTTTTTTTTGTAAAAATAGAAGATCTAAATTTTAAATATTATATGGTATTTTGTTTGTGGAAATTTATGTTAATTACAAATGGATAAGAACATAAGAAGTGGAAGGAAAAGTAAACCACCTCCTCCAGCATTCAATAGGATCATATCTGAAATTGTTACCTCAGTGCCACTTCCCTGGACTAACTCCTTCATATCTTTGTCTTGAATATACTCAGCTGCTAAGCATCCACAGCCTTCTTGGATAGTGAATTCCAAAGGTTCACTTCCATCTGGGTGACAACATTTCTTCTCATCTCTTGTTTTGAGACTGCCATTCCTGGTTCTGGATACTGCAGTCAGGAGAAACATCATCCTATATCTGTCATGCCATGTAAGAATATTGTGTGTTTCAATGAAATCACATTTCATTCATCTAAGCAAAAGAGACTATAGGCCTAATCTGCTTAAGCACTCATAAGCTAAACTGCCAACCTAGGAATCAATCAGGTGAACATTTGCTGTACTCCCTCCATTGCAGGAATATATCCATCCTTAGGCTAGAAGACCAGACCTAAACACAGAATTCAGGTTCAGTCTCACCAGTGGAATTCTATGTAGTTTCAATAAGATGTCTTTATTTTTGTAACCAAATACTTTTGCAGTAAAGACTAAGATATTATTTGCTTCTTAACGGCTTTTTAAACCAATGCTTTAACATTGAGTGATTCCCACACAAGGAACTCAGTTAATTCTATATCCTCCAACTGCAAGCACAGTAGTGTAGCGGTTGCGTAACGCTATTACAGCGCCAGCGACCGGGGTTCAATTCCGGCCACTGTCTGTCAGGAGTTTGTATGTTCTCTCCGTGTCTGCATGGGTTTCCTCCGAGTGCTCCGGTTTCCTCCCATATTCCAAAGACGTACAGGTTAGGAAGTTGTGGGCATGCTATGTTGGCACCAGAAGTGTGGCAACACTTGTGGGCTGCCCCCAGAACACTCTACACAAAAGATGCATTTCACTGTTTTGATGTACATATGACTAACAAAGATATCTTCTCTTATATCCTTCTCATATCATACAATGCCACTCAGCTTTGTATCATGGGTGCCCCAACATTGATCTGTACCACGCACCACTAGTCAAACTTCCCAACCCATTTATTCCTACCCCCTGGTTTCTATCTGTTAACTAATCTTCAATCCACACTAGCATATTAGTCCTAATACTGTAAGGAATAATTTAGTTTAATAATTTCTTGTGTGGTTCCTTATTAAAGGATCTTTTGGAAGTCCAAATACAGGTTTGTTCTTATCTATTCTACCAGTTATAACCTTGACAACTAACAGATTTGACAAATGTGATTTCTGTTTCATAAATCCTTATTGACTCTGCCCAATCATAATATTATTTTCTAAGTCTTCTGTTACCATTTCCTAAATAAAAGATTCCACTGCTTACTCTCCTACTGATGTCTGGATAACTGGTCTATAGAGACATAGAGCCATACAGCGCAGAAATAGGCCCTTCAGCCCATCGTGTCCATGCTGACCATCAAGCACACTGTTACAGTTTCCTGTCTTTCCTCCCTCTCTCCTTTCTTAAGAAGAAGGTTTACATTTGCTACCTTCCAGTATGTGGGAAGGAGAAATTATATTGGCGAATGAAAAAATGGTGGAGAAATTAAACAAGTATTTTGCACCTGCCTTCACAGAAGAATGGACGAAACGCTTCCTGGAATAGTAGAGAAATACAGATCAAGAGCAAATTAGGAGCTCAGACAAATTAGCGTCAGTCAAGAAAAGAGTACTAGGGAAATTAATAGGACTGAAAACAATAAATCACCAGGATCTGATGATCCTGCATTCCAACATTTTTAAAAGGTGGCCTGGAGCCAGTGGGTGCACTAGAGGTCATCTTCCAAAATTCCGGAAGGAAGAATTAATGACCACTGCCCCCAAAGCAGCCAAATCCTTGAAACATTCAACCTTTTTAACCTCTCCCTGTTCAATCTGAGGTTTCCATCTACATTAAGAATACCACTATCATCCTGGTACCTAAGAAAAACAAGGTAACGTGCCTTAATGACTACTGACCGGTGGCTCTGACATCCACCACCATGAAGTGCTTCGAGAGGCTGGTCATGGCACACATTAACTCCAGCCTCCCAGACAACCTCACCCAATTGCAATTTGCCTACTGCCGAAACATGTCTATGGCGGACGCCATCTCCCTGGCGGTACACTCATCTCAGGAGCATCTGGACAGTAAAGACACCTACATTAGACTATTGTTTATTGACTACAGCTCTGTCTTCAACACTATAATTCAAAAAAACTCATCTCCAAACTCCGAGACTTGGGACTCAATACTTCACTTTGCAAATGGATCCTTGACTTCCTGACCAACAGACTGTAATCAGTGAGGATAGGCAGCAACACCTCAGCCACGATTATTCTCAACACTGGTGCCCCACAAGGCTGCATCCTCAGCCCCCTACTCTATTCCCTATATACTCATGACTGCATGGCCAGATTCTGCTCTAACTTCATCTACAAGTTTGCAGGTGATACCACCGGACTGGGCCGTATCTCAAACGATGAGTCAAAGTACAGGAAAGAGATAAAGAGCTTAGCAACGTGGTGTCATGACAACAACCTTTCCCTCAATGTCAGCAAAACAGAAGAGCTGGTCATTGACTTCAGGAGGGGGGTGCGGTACATATGAGCCTGTCTACATCAATGGTGCTGAGGTCAAGAGGGTTGAGAGCTTCAAGTTCCTAGGAGTGAACATCACCAATAACCTGTCCTGGTCCAACCATATAGATGCCATGGGCAAGAAAGCTCGCCAGTGCTTCTATTTCCTCAGGAGGCTAAAGTAATTTAGCATGTCCCCATCGACCCTCACCAATTTTTATCGGTGCACCTATTTGGATGCATTGCATCTTGGTATGGCAAATGCTCTGCCCAGGACCGCAAGAAACCGCAGAGAGTTGTGGACACAGCCCAGCACATCGCAGAAAGCAGCTTCTCCTCCATGGACTCTATATCTATACTTCTCGTTGCCTCAGTAAAGCAGTCAGTATAATCAAAGACCCCACCCATCCGGACATTCTCTCTTCTGCCCCCTTCCATCGGGCAGAAGATACAAAAGCCTGAAAGCACGTACCACCGGGCTCAAAGACAGCTTCTATCTCGCTGTTATAAGACTATTGAACAGTTCCCTAGTATGATTAGATGGACTCTTGACCTCACAATCTACCTCGTTATGAACTTGCACCTTATTGTCTACCTGCACTGTACTTTCTCTGTAGCTGTTACACTTTATTCTGCATTCTGTTATTGTTTTACCTTGTACTACCTCAAAGCACTGTGTAATGAATTGATCTGTATGAATGGTATGCAAGGCATGTTTTTCACTGTACCTCGGTACAAGTGACAATAATAAACCAATTCCAATTACAATTCCATTTCAAGATCCATGCCAAGTCCTGTTGACTCCAGTTTAATCCTCACCTCCAGTGCTATGTGTGTGGAGTTTGTACTTTCTCTCTGTGGCTATGTGAGTTTATCCTAAGTGCTTCGATTTGTTCTCATATCCCAAATATGTGCTGGATAATAGATTAGTTGGCTGATGTAAATTACCCGCAATGTAGGTGGGTGGTCAGAGATGATGTGCCTTTGAGAAAGGATAGTTTTCAAGGGGGATGGGATTACAAAAATGAGTAAGGGAATAGGATTTATGGGATTCCTCTAAGAGCTGACATAGACTAGATGGGCCAAATACCCCCTTCAGTGTTGTAAGAGAATGTGAAAAATATAAGAGCCCCTTTCCTTAGATTTCCTTTACCAAAAATACTCCCAGATCCTGGATCTTCTTTTCAATGATCACAAACATATTCGCCACAATGTTGAAGCTCCCTGATCCTTAAACACTTTCTAAAATGATAGCAGATTTCTCTGCAATACTTTTATGATCCCAAGGAAACGTTCTCCTGGTAATTTTAGATGTCAGGACTTTCTTCCTTTGAATATTCCTTTGAACCTACCTCTCCCATGTGTCTAAAATCTTTTATTCACATCCCCATACTCCCTCCCAATACTCCAACACTCCACAATTCATTTGGCCTCTTATTCCCCAACATTAAACTTCCATGTGCCCGACTTAAAGGACTATATCTAATATCGGTGAGTCAGTCTCACTGATAACCCTCATTTCATGAACTCTCTTTGATCAGTGCACTAGATACTCCAAAATATAGTGAAATCAAATCAAATGCAATGAAGGAGGTATCATGATCATGAATTTCCATTCCAGTTTCAGAAGTGCCTAATTGACTATATTAGAATGCAGTTGGCTGATTCAACAGTACAAATTTAAGTTATATTTTGAATGTTGTAAAACACAGAATCAAAGTGAAAATATAGCCTTGATTTTTATATATTGCATAGGTATTGTGTTCAATTCCTGGGGTTACATTTTAGGAAAGATGTAAAGGATCTACAGACAGTGGAGAAGCGATTTACTAATATGATTCCATCAATGAGGAGCTTTAGTTACGTGGATAGACTGAAGAGACTGAGGTTATTCTCCATGTAACATAGGAGGTTGTGAGGATATCTGATGGAAATATTTAAAATAATGAATGGCATGGGCAAGGTACAGAGGGAGAAACCATTCCCATTGGCGGAGGGACAGGAACCAGGGACCATAGAATGAAGACAATTGGCAAAAGAATCAAAAACTCCTTTTAAATAGCAAGTGACTTGGGTCCAAAATGTCCTGTCAGGGGCAAATTCAAGTTCAAATGAGAGCTGAATAAGTATTAGAATGGCTAGAATTTGTAGAGAGAGGGCAGGAGAGTGAGCCTAACTGGATTTCTGTTACATCGAACTTGTAAGACCGACAGCCCAAATGGCCTCCTTTCATGCTGTAATAATTCCATGATTCTGTGATTTGTGGGATTCTTTAAGTGGGAGATGAATAAGATGGTAATTTTTGCCTGATGTGGTTGTTTGGTGCAGGTAATGGGAAAAGGGCATGTGGAAGGATTAACAATGCAATATTTGCATTAATGCTCCATGTGATCCCACAAAAACAATTCAAAAATTTACTGAGCTTATATGAAACTTTGTGCAATTGTGTAAGGTAGTGCAGAATCAGAATCAGGTCTATTATCACTGTCTTATATGATGTGAAATTTGTTGTTGTAAGGCAGCAGTACAGTGCAAAAACAAAAAAAACTACAAATTACAAAATACATAGAGTGTAAGAAAAAAAAGAAACAATGAGGTAGTGTTCATGGGTTCATGGACCATTCAGAAATCTGATGGCGGAGAGGAAGAAGCTGTTCCTGAATCATTGAGTGTGGGCCTTCAGGCTCCTGTATCTCCTCCCTGATGAATCTGCTTTATATCAACTGACCACATCTCATTTCCACTTCTGCTTTCTACTGAATTTAAACAAAAATGTCACTGAACTGAATATCAGAAGCAAATGAGGTAAGTGCTGTTCTGTGTTTGGTGCAAGCTACTGAGGATAAAATTCTCCTCTAGTACACACAATAATTTAGTACTCCCAGTACATTATAGGTCATAGAATCATGGAAAATTGACATTTTGGATGGATGACATTTACCATCATGAATGTGCCCATAAAAAAAGGAGCTACACAATCTAATATTACCTTACATCCATCCGGTTCCTGACCCTCAATGTGGATATTAAATTCAAGCACCTCCATCGTCATTCAGCAGAGTGGAATGAATCCATACTCTTCTGACTCAAGGGATAAGACTGCTTTCTACCACTGAGTCAAGCCTGAGACATAGCCTTTCATTATTTTAGGAAAGAAATCAATCCCTGTAAAATAAATGCTTCATTCATCCTTTTAATCTATCGGTGCATTTGTTATTAATATTATAGCATATGATTTCAAAACCATTTGTTGTTATGAGTTAGGAAAACTCACTGAAATATTTCTAGGATACAAATTTATTCTTTACTGATGTTAAAGTGGATGTTATTCTGAACTGTAAACTTCTATGGCAGACACCTTGCAAGTTTGAGCTTCAAAAGCTTACATTGCTGGAGGAAAGTTAGAATGAGAGAGGCAGCTACATACAGTTGTTGCAGTCTGGAGATAGGCAGCAGTAGTGTGGAAGTGATGAAATGAAAGGTAGTAATATTTTTGACATAAAGCATGTTGCACGGTTTCTAAATTTTTCCTCGTATGACAAGGCGCTAGAACAGTGACTGTTGCTTCAGCAGTTCCAGCCCTTGCTCAAAAATGGACTGCATTGTGCCATATATCTTTCAGGTAGAAAATGTTACTCCCGTATTTCAAAATTCAGTTGCTGTTACTCTTGTTATTTTGACCCCATCACCCAAATGATCCCTAAACCATCACAACAGAATAAGTAACCTTCCCCAGAGCTATTTAAAAAGGTCAGGTTTTGTATTGTCTCTTGTTACACCACCTTATAAACAATCCCTCACTAAGATTCAGATTGTGTTTCAGCAACATACAAGTAATACTGCTTTTAAATATTCTAATTTTGATGATTTTTTCTTTAACCTCATTAGGATCATAAGGATACTCTGTGGAGGTTTTTAGGCAGTAATTAGAGTTCAGGTAATTGTTATAAAGCACAGGAGCTTCAAGAACCACTGTGGTGAAATCCTCTACACCAAGCAAACCAGCTCCCCACCCATTATTGGAAGACTCTACAATCTGCAGTCAGAGACTTTACTAGATCAAGGCCACTGAGTGCAGCAAATATTGAAGGATCAAATGGTTCAATTTTCTTCTCACTGAAATCAGACTCTAAGGACTGTCCAATTTTCCCAATTTTCCAATATTCATTGTGTCCAGGCGATCCAATGTGTCTGACTATAGACCTGGGAAATGCTTCCCTATCGATTATTGGATAACAGATTGTAGTCAAGCTGGAGATCTATTGTCATTCAGGGTTCCTCTTAATGCTCTTTATTTGTGGTCATATTAAAATGTAGATTCCCTTTTAGTGGTTATTTAATGATTTAGAAATAAAGGATAAAAATTCCCCTCAGCTCATCAGCAACAAAAGTAATAAGATTAAAAGAACACCTTAATGTCTGAGAGCCATTTTGCTCTATGTTCCTCAATTTGCTGTGGTTGACTGGCAGTTGACAGCAGCACACTGAAGTGATCATTGTTGTTTGCAATACCTTTGTGCTCAGTCTACAGTAACGTGATCTGTGGTTTGCAGCAGAGAGAAAGCATTCTGATACCCTTAAGGTAATTAGCAAAAGAACTAGAGGGGAGATGAGAATTGTTTTTACGCGGTGAGTTATTATGATTTGGAACACAGTACCTGAAAGGATGGTGGAAGCAGATTCAATAGTAACTTTCAAAAGGGAATAAGACACATACTTGAAAAGGAAACCTTTGCGGAAGGAACAGAGGAGTGGGAATAATTGGATTGCTCTTTCAAAAAGCTGATGACCTCCTTTTGTGTTGTATTATTCTATGAACCCATAACAATATATATTAGTTCCTATACATAATAGCACTGGGCTGAATGTGATAGAGTTGAGTGGAATTAGAGAGAAATGCAAACCACAGAAATTGCAAAGAATTCATGTGCCAGAAGAGTTTGTTTCCTACAAATATAATCTTATGCTATAATTCATTTTATCTTATATTTTCAGCCCTGTTTAATTTTTTTTTAGCAATCTTAGAATAGAAAAGTCCTGGGAGCTGCTCCCACCCCACCGATGATATATTGCTGGTCTATGAAGATTAGTGAGGGAAAAATACCTTTTCTTACTTAAATCTTTCAAGATATTTTCTGCTTTTAGTTTCTACTTTGTGTATTTAGTTTTACTCCTATTAAATATTTTCATTAAAAAATGGGAACACCAGTTCAACTTTCATAGATCTTTAAATTGTAATAGTAAGAAGTCCACAAATCCTTGTGTATTAAGGGACCAATCCCTTAAGCAATATTATAGAAAAGAGCTGTCTTTACAATAGCTTATGATGAGAAGGATGAGTTGTAATGTCTAATATCTAATTAGCAGCTACAACTAGCTATGTTCTGGATATGGTCTCCAGCCCATAATTCCTTTTTATTAACCAGGATTAAAATGTGGATGAGGATTTTCCACTCCCTTATGGGACTTCAGTTTACATTTACTGTTGCCAAATCACCAATATCATCAATACACCCAGTCTGAAACAATGTAGTAATTTCTCCATTATGTCACCTAATTTTAGTCTCTGATTTGTCCAGTTTTTGTCTTAGGGATTGTTCTTTCTGTTCATTATTGAAAATTTCTTGTGAATTTTATGCCAAATTATAATCAGAAATGATAGATATAATTATTGGAACACAGAGGTTTACTTATTCTACTGCCGGTCATGGACATGGTTAGTGATTAGTACTGAAGCTCAAAATTGTTGACTATACTAAGTGGGCATCTATTACAAATTTAGAAATCATGCTCACCAATTTAATGAAGCTGTTAATTTCTGGCAAATTTTTTCTCCAAAAATTGAAATGAAAGTTTTGCAGGGCAGGGAATTTTTGCCTTCATTTTTATTGGGAAGAACTTGAAAGCTATAATACTTCAGATACAAATAGATTGACAGATATGTGTTCCTTAATTAATTCATTAAAAATAATTTAAACTGATTTTTTTCTATAGAATCTATGGGTGGAAATATATACCTGTTTGGGCCACAATCTTCCAAGCGTCCCAATCTTTGAAAATGAAAGACTTGCATATGTAGGTTTATATAATATCCTTAATGTTCAACAGAGACCTTAAAGTATTTTACAGCCAGCTTCCACTCATAATGTGATACTGACCAGATAACCTGTTTTAGTAAGATAAGATATCCTTATTAGTCACAACAACATCGAAACACACAGTGAAATGCATCCGTTAAAATAGAGTTTTCTGGGGGCAGCCAGCAAGTGTAGCCATGCTTACAGCACCAACATAGTATGTCCACAACTTCCTTACCCGTACGTCTTTGGAATGTGGGAGGAAACCGGAGCACCTGGAGGAAACCCACGCAGACATGGGGAGAACGTACAAACTCCTTACAGACAGTGAGCGGAATTGAACCCAGGTCGCTGGCACTGTAATAGTGTTATGCTAACCACTACACTACCATGCCTGCCCATCACTACCGTGCCTGCCCATTCAACATTTAGTTGAGGGAAAATAACCTCTAGGACACAGAAAGAACCCACCCATTCTTATTAAAAAGATACCTTAACAATGCATGTAAATTAGGTTCCTAGAGTGTCATTGTCTTCAATACAATTGTAACTGCCTACTGAGTGGAACATCTGCATCAGACATGTTGCCTCATTGATGCTAATGAGTTGCTTCATGGGAACGGTACAGAATTTTTGGGCCATCATGGCCCCAGCCATTCCAATTTCAATCTGCCAACCACTACTAAATTCTATCTTTCCCTGTCCATCAACATAGCTGACTACCAGATTGGTGGACTTTGGATTTCCCAATCTTTACAGGCCCAAAGTCAGTGAGTTGCCTCTGAACACCAGATTTGGGTGGGCAGCTTGCTGGTGGAGTATTAATGATGCTCAACCATCAAACAGACCTGCACTTTCAATGCAACTCCAGGGGTTGCTACCTCAATTGTACTATCAGCTTTACATTACCCAGTTAAATCTCCCCTTATAATGGAGGGTCTCAGATTATTCTTCTGCCCAGTAGGAAGTAATAGAACTCTGTACATCAATCACAATTTTATTTTAGCACCAAAATGTTAAACATTAACATTAAACTTGGTTTCGCAATGATCTGCAGCTGATGCCACACTTGCTATAATATGATATACAATCAGATTTCTAACGAAAATGTTGCATTCTAAATGCATTTTGTGCCAATAGATATCAGAAGTATGTTGAATCTATTATAATTGGCCATTTGATGACCGCTGTAAAGTTCTTTTACTTTGTTCTTCACACTTTCCACCTCCATCGATGTGAAAGAGTCAGTAAACATCACAAATGGAATTGAAACCTCAGGACCACAGTGCTATTACATTTCTTGACATCTTGATGAAGTTGTGTTTGACCTGCAGGGAAATCTGTCAATATCTGGCAGCAGATGTTCACCTTTGAACTTACCTGCAGTAACCAGCAAGAATCATGAAATAAGGTTCAACTGTGGAGAGAAACAAAAATCTCTTTGAAACATTATTTTATCTCAGAAAGTTATGGATGAGATATTGTTTCTGGCTGCAGGATTTTTCAAACCACATGGCAACACAGGTGAAGCTGGAATTACTAATTGGGATAAAATATTATTCTTCAATGTTGCAAGGCTGCAATCCCTTTTGCTTTATTTTTGGCTATATTTCTCACTATTCTGGTGAACATAAATATTTCAAACTGCAAATCAATAGCCATTCCTTAACATTAATATCTGATGGGGAGGACAATGTGGTTCTAAGTATTGGGGTTCTTATTTTAAAAAAAGACATTTTGAAGCAGTTGCACAGCCTTGGCTTAAATTTTAAAATATTCTCCTTTATTCTCTGAAGCACTAATTTTTTTGGGTATATTTCCATATGCTATAATAAATGTGAGCTTTGCAAGTGACTTCTCAGCAAAGGTTAACCCTATCCTCACTGAGAATCAGAATGCATGTTTCCTAGTTAGGTTACAAATGGAGAGTCATCATGAATAACCTGGCTAGTTCTCCCCCAACGTTTTTAAAAGTATGCTGGGGGAATTTGCAGATCCCCAATTCCTTGGCTCAGGTTCAATGTAGCACAATGATCAAACCTGGAATATCTTTGGTCTGTACAGAGGTCAGTGGGTTCACACTGAAGGAGTAGGAAAGATGGTTCAATGGCATATCTGGTGCAATCAACCACTGTAGCAAATCTATAAGCTTATTCAGTAATGGAATGGAAGTAAAAATAACGAAAGGAAGTACACCCTTTACAGTAAGATTTTAAAATAGGAATGCCCTGTACTTATCCAGGGAAATCCCAAAGCATATTACAAAACTTGGGAAGTCTAATCATTGTTGCAAGAAATGTGTGTATAGCAAGATCCCACAATCAATAACCTTTATTTTAGTCACGTGGACTGAAGATAAATATTGACCAGGACATTGGAGATAATGACTCTGCTTTTCATAAAGTACAATGGATCTTCCATATCCATCTAAGAGAACAGTGCCTTCTTTGTCTAACATCTCATCCAGAACACAATACTTCTGACCAGATATTGCCAACCCAAATTGTATGGAAGATTTGTGTCGTTATTAAACATTTTGTTTTAGCAAAGGAACATTGTGTTTCACCCAATTACGCCTAGATAGTTATCGTACAGACATAAGATAATAGATAAAAGGAGACAAAATCCAATAATAATAACTAGTTACTGATCTTACCTGCATATGAATAAGGAGATATAAATACTTTGGTCACCCTTCTACAATAATTTTTGAACAGTGACAGAAATACATTCAAACCAATACTTTTGTACACCTTGTCACACTATTTCACATAAATTGGTGAGATAACAAAGAACAAATAAGCATTGTTCTTTTTACTATTCATACTAATTCAATTCAAAATTGCAAACAAAAAGCTTTTTTTATGTCTTTCCTGTGAATTCAAAAATATTTGTAATCTGCGGTTTACAAAAACAGGAACATCACACAAAAATCTTGACATCAAAGTTATTGTCTAGCATTATTTTTGTTGGTGCTATGGCAAGGAAGCTGTTATTGTCATTAAACCTAAGGCTGGCAGAAAATATGAAAAAATTGACCACATTGTTGAAAGTGCAGTACAGCACTTGCTTAAGGGCTACATATTGCCTGTGCAAGATTGTCAAAAATGCATTACTTTGATCACTAATGTGCTCAAGATATATAGCAGGTAGTTTAATGTGGTTCAAACTCAAAAACTAAGTAGTTAAGAGTGAGCTGCCTTATTGTCTTGCTAACAAATTGCTTATCTGAGCCCTTCATAGTACTTTAATGCAATTAGAGTTGCCTGAAGCGGGGTGAGGGCTTCTGCAAAACTTCTTTTGATGTTGTAGACTTGAGAACACTGTGGAACTGTGATCATAACTTTATCAGTGGAGCAGAGGAGGAGGACCAAGAGCATGAGAAAGTTGCATATACCTAACAAGGTGCCATCTAAGGCCCATTGCTTTGTTTCAAATCTAGTCTTAACCTTATCAGGCCCAGTTCCCTGAAAATGACACTAGAAGAATATCTAAGAAATCTTAGCTTTGAAAAGAGCAATAGCAACAGACATGTGTCATCTTCTTTAGGAAAGCACCCAGACAATACATCAGAATCAAAAGGATAATACCACCAACTGCCAAACTCATCAAGTTAGCATAGCGGTTAGTGCTACGCTATTACAGCGCCAGCGATCAGGGTTCGATTCCCGTCGCTGTCTGTAAGGAGTTTGTACGTTCTCCCGTGTCTGCATGGGTTTCCTCCGGGTGCTACGGTTTCCTCCCACATTCCAAAGACGTACGGGTAGGTTAACTTGAGTTTAAAATGGGCGGCACAGACTCGTTGGACCGGAAGGGACTGTTACCACGCTGTAAATAAAATTTTTAATTTAAAATTTAATGACTGATATCCTTCCTGTAAACCTGTTCACAATCTTCAGATGGACCATTTATGTCACGGCTGTATTAGGCCAAAGTACCCTTTCTTCTATCACATCACTAAAGTAAGGGGAGACTAATCAAAAGAAACATTGCCATTTAAATTGTTGGAGTACATATTGCAATCCAAGCTTCTGTGCGTGGGCTGAACTGAAAGGGATGTTTAAAATTTCAGTATGTAAAGGATGCACATTTATGAATTTTCCTGGAAGCTTGTGATGCCTTCATATTGATGGGATCACCTGTACCACCCTCACCTGGATGGAAATGAAGAGCAGAAGAATAATCCAGGTGACTAAAAGCTAAAGCAGTCAATGTCTTAAAACATTCATGCTAAAAATAGAGACTAAATTAGAGCAATGGTACAAAGAACAAATCATTCTTCAACATTGGCAGAAATTGTCTCTAAGTCCCCAGATGGAAGTTGGGATGTAGGTGATGGAAATAAACGGGAAATTAGAGATGCATGCAAGAAGGGCACGTTTGTAGTCATGGATGATTGTAATCTACAAATAATTTGATCAAACCAAATTGGAAATAATACTGTGGAGGGGAAATTCCTGGAGTGGGTGTGTGATGGGTTTTAAACCAATACATTGAGTAATACTAGAGAATACATTGTCCTAGACTGGGTATAGTACAATGAGGAAGGAATAATTAACAATCTTGTGTGTGTGGTCCTTTATGGAAGAGCCACAATAACATGACAGAATTCTTCATTAAGATGGAGAGTGAAGTCATGAAATCAGAAACTAGGGTCCTGAATCTGAACAAAGGAAAACCATAAGGGATAAAATAGATAGATGTTGGAAAGGCAGTGGATGATATTTAAGTGATTTATATGAATTACAGCAATTATTCATTCATGCATCATACAAGAATACATCAGTGAAGAGGGATCAAATATGGCTTACAAAGGAAATTAGAGAGGGTTGCTACTGGATGAATGGATGATGCAATGATGGGAGGGTGTGTGCTGGTGGGAGAGTGATCCCGTGGGTCAGAGGGATTTGGACAGAGAGAAGAACGATACCTGCAGGAGGCATGTTCTTTTCACACTACCATTAAGGACAAGGGGATCACAGAGACCCATCAAAGCTACAGGTACCTGGCAGCAAATTTCCAGGGAGGTCACTCTGAGGACATAAATGTAATTTCTGAATGCTTGTACTTTAGGAAAGCCTGCAATACAGGCAAACACCTTTCCCCAGTTTTTTCTGTTCCTGCAGGTTGAAGTAAAAGTAGATTATGTCTCCTTACACTGATCATAGAGTTTGGGTGATCTTCCTAATGCTGCTGTGAGCAGCAAACTGTGGGACCTTACAGAGATCAGCCGCAGCATCCTGGAAGGATCCTGAGGCTAAGAATGTGAGAGTCAACCACGACCCCTATGGGCAAGAAGCATTGGCACACCCAATAAGAATATATTTGAGACTGTAAGAGATCCTCAGTAAAGTCAAAGAAAGCAATTTGAGTGAACTCTTTAAGTAGCTTGGTTCAGCTTATACAGGGTTAGTAAAACCTAGTTGATCTGTGACTAAGTAAAAACTACAAATTTTCAGACCAGGGAGGTTTAAAATCTCTCTTCAGATGAATTTTGCAAGTTGCACTACTATTAGAATAGGAACATGCCTATGAATACTGCGGGCATTGTTAAGGTACTAACTGAGAACTTTGCTTGAGAGTATTTTCAAAGTAAGAGTGACGAGGAGATGGTTGAGACATTAGATACGTTAAAATTTGACAGCATGAGGTATTAAAAAAGTTGGCAGAATTAAAGTAGGGAAGTCGCCAAGATCAGATGGGATGTATCCTAGGAATTTAAGGGAAGTACAGGAGGAAATTGTGGAGGAACTGATCATTACTTTCAATGTTCTTTGGTACCAGAGGACTTTGGTACCAAAGGACAGCAGATGTTATTCCCTTATTCAAAAAATGGAGCAAGGATAAGCCCAGCAACTATAGGCCTGTCAGTATAACTTTGGAGAAAATTTTAGATAATGTTGATCTGGGACAAAATTGATAGTTACTTGGAGGGAAATAGATTACTTAAAATAATGCAGCATGGATTTATTAAGGTCAAATCGTGTTTGAGCAAATTGATAGAAGTTTAAGATGTGGTAATGGATAGAGTTGAAGACAGTAATGCAGTCGATATGTAACACATGTACTTCTAGAAGGTTTTTGATAACGTGTCACAAGACAGGTGTATCAAAAAAGCTGAAGCAAATGACATAAAAGGGGCATTGATAACATACACACAAAGCTGGCTAAATAACAGCAGCATTCTGGTGAATTATTGCTTTTCAGACAAGAGGAAGTTGAATTGGGGCATTCCCCAGGCATCAGTGTTAGAACCAATGCATGTTTTTGGTCTATAGTAATGTCCTAGATTATGGGTCCAAGCCACCATTTCCAAATTTGCAGATGACACAAAACCTGGCAGTATTGTGAACTGTCAGGAAGATAGTGATAGTTTGCAGCATGATAGAAACAAGCTGGCATAACCCTCCCTGCCATCGAGGACATCTTCAAGAGGCGGTGCCTCAAGAAGGCGGCATCCATCATCCAGGACCCTACCCCTGGGACATGCCCTCTTCGCATTACTACCATCAGGAAGGAGGCACAGGAGCCTGAAGACCCACACTCAACATTTCAGGAACAGGTTCTTCCCCTTTCCATCAGATTTCTGAACAGTTCATGAACCCATGAACATTTTTGTAATTTACGGTAATTGTTACGTCTTTATGTCTTGCACCGTACTGCTGCCACAAAACAACAAATTTCATGACGTATGTCGGTGATAATAAACCTGATTCTGATTCTGATTCAAATTCCTTCATTAACCACTTTCTCAATCTGCCCTGCCACTTTCATTGACTGTGTACGCATATCTCTAGGTCCCTTTGGTCCTCAATCACTTTTAGAATAATTTCATTTATTTGATCTTGTCTTTTTTCATTCTTCCTGCCAAAATGCATCACCTCACATTCTTCTCCATTAAATTTCATCTGCTGAGTGTGGGTCTTCAGGCTCCTGTACCTCCTACCCATTGATAGTAATGTGAAGAGGGCATGTTCTGGGTGTAGGGTCTTGCTGATGTCGAATGCCCAGGTAATCGATAAACAGCAGTCTGACATATGTTTTGCTGTTGTCTAGTTGCTCCAAAGCCGAGTGGAGAGCCAGTGCGATTGCGTCCCCTTGTAGACCTTTTGTGGCGATAGGCAAATTGCAGCAGGTCCAAGTCCTTGCTCAGGCAGGAGTTAATTCTAGCCAAGACCAATCTCTCAAAGCACTTTATCATGGTAGATGTGAGTGCTACCTGGCAATAGTCATTGAGGCAGCTCACCCTGCTCTTCTTGGTATGATTGATGCCCTTTTGAAGCAGGTGGGAACTTCCAACTGCAGCAGTGAGAGATTGAAGATGTCCTCGAGCACTTCAGCCAGTTGGTCAGCACAGATTTTCAGTACCCTGCCAGGTACACCGTTGGGGCCTGACACCTTGAAGGGTCTTCTGACATTGGCCTCCGAGACAGAGATCACAGAGTCACCAGATGCTGTGGGGATTCGCACAGGTGTAGTGTTATTTTCCCTTTCAAAGCGTGCATAAAAGGCGTCACTGCCACTTATGGTGTTACGGACCTTTATCAACAGAGGGCATAAAGTATAAAAGTAGGGAAGTCATGCTGAACCTTTATAAAGCACTGGTCTGGCCTCAACCAGAGTATGCCTTCAATTCCTTCAACATCACCAATAGCCTGTCCTGGTCCAACCATGTAGATGCCACAGCTAAGAAAGCTCACCAGTGCCTCTGCTTCCTCAGGAGGCTAAAGAAATTTGACATGTCCCCTTTGATGCTCACCAATTTTTGTCAATGCACCATAGAAAGCATCCTATCTGGATGCATCACGGCTTAGTATGGCAACTGCTCTGCCCAGGACCACAAGGACCTGCAGAGAGTTGTGGACCCAGCCCAGTGCATCATGGAAACCAGCCTCCCCTCCATGGACTCTGTCTATACCTCTCGCTGCCTTGGTGAAGCAGCCAGCATAATCAAAGACCCCACCCAGCCCGGTCATTCTCTCTTCTCCCCTCTCCCATCAGGCAGAAGATACGGGAGCCTGAGGGCATGTACCACCGGGCTCAAGGACAGCTTCTATCCCACGGTGATAAGACTATTGAACAGTTCCCTTATACGATGAGATGGACTCTTGACCTCGCAATCTACCTTGTTTGACTTTGCACCTTATTGTCTACCTGCAATGCACTTCCCTGTAGTTGTGACACTTTACTCTGTATTCTGTTATTGTCTTTACCCTGTACTACTTCAATGCACTCTGTACTAAATCAATGTCACTGCACTGTGTAATGAATTGACCAGTACGAGCAGTATGTAAGACAAGTTTTTCACTGTACCTCAGTACAAGTGACAATAATAAACCAATACTAATAGCAATACCAATTCTGATTACAAAATTATAGGAAGGATGTGAGGATGTTAGAAAAGGTGGAGAAAATATTTAGGAGAATGGTTTCCTGAGAAGGATAGATTAGAAAGCTGGAATTGTTTTCTTCAGAGAAGAGCAAGAGGAGATTTCACAGAATATAGTGGGAGGACAGAGAATATAGTGGGAGGCTGTTCCCTGTGGTGGAGGACTCAAGGATTAGACATCACAGGTCTGAAATAAAGGGGAAGAGAATTAAGAGTGACATGGGGAAAAACTTCCTAAGCAATATCTGTTTGGAATCTGGAATGCAGATTCCACTTTGGCCTTCATGAGGGGATTGGATGGAATGGATAGATAGGTGGCAGATGAAAGTTAATACTGAGAAATGCAAAATATTACATTTTGGTGGGAAGAATGAGAAAACTCGGGACACAATTCTAAAAAGGGTGTGGCGAAAATCTGATCTGGGGTCATATTTTATTGAAAGTCACCAGAGAGTATGAAAGAGTGGTTAATGAAGCAGAAGAGATCCTGGGCTTTTTAGATAGAGGCATAGACACAAGAGCAAGGAAATCACAACAAATATTTATAAAATGCTGCTTTGGCTATATCTGGAGTTTAATGCCCATTACAGGGCACCCAGCCTTGGGAAAGATGTGAAGGCTTTGGAGAGGATGCCAAAAAATGTTTTCTAAAATGATTTCAAGATTGAGAGACTATCACTTTATGCATTCGATTGGTAGTGGTCAGATTGCTCTCATGTAGAGCCAGTGTGGACTCAATGGGCCAAAGAGCCTCTTTCTGTGCTGTTACCATTCCGTGATGCTATGACTTTCTGATTCCGTGAAATTACTCAGTTCACAGTTTTCCCAGTTTTCAAAAGCACTGAACTTTTGGAGTTGTGTGAATGAGTTTGTAGCCCACTACTTTTTAAAGGAGGAGAACTCACCTTCTGCATATTAATGGCGAAACCACTTATTTCACATATTCAACTGGACATTAAAAGTCAGTTGCCATCTCCTGTTGACCCTCTATTATTTTCTGAGGAATCGTAAATAAATTCACAGCACCATTTTTAAATTAAACTCCCTGGCTCTTTACAAGAAAGCTCTTGTGATTTGGACTGCTAAATCAACAATTTTGTACTAACACAAAATTCTCCCTCTGCTTCCATTCCAACTGCTTCAGCTTTTCTAGTGTTGATTAAGTTGTTAACTGTCATCTTACAGCTCATAGCCGATTGTCAGAATCATTTGGTGTCACTTTTCATCATTCTGCAGAACAAGTGGGCACATTTTGTAGTCTACAGACTGACTATGGCAAAATATTTAGCCATATTTCTCTTCAGTAACGTGTGAACATCTAACACCTTCTTATTATGTTTCTCTCTGGGCAGGCATTTGCCCAGGTTAACTAAATAGAATGTAGTATGACTGTTGAACATCTGGAAGTGAAATCTGTCAATCACTTTATCCGGCCTTTAGTGAGAACCGCCAATCTGTACTTCTTCAGTCTGAAGGAAGTATTGCTATTTATAATCTCAGAAAAGCCCAAAGCACTTCACTGTTACTAGATCATTTTACTAAATGTGGTCAGTGTTGTTTTTTTACATACAACTGGTGGCCAAATCACAAAGCAAGACCCAGCAAACATCAAATGGCTATTGCATCAATTTTGGTGCTGATAGTTGAGAGATGGATGATGTCCTGAGCACTCCGACCCTTCAAAATGTTTTGTAGATTCCTTACCATCCATTTGAATAAGCAGACTTGCCCTCAGTTTGAAAGTCTGAAAGAAGTCAGTTCTGAAAATTCAGTTTCACCTCAGCACTCACACCTGCAGTTGTTTTTTTAAAAATCTAATTTAAGTAAGTAATGACATCAAACATTAAAATTTCTAGCAATAAACAAACTGCTGTTGGAACTCAGCGGTTGGAGCACCATCTGTGGCAGAAATGAATCGTCAATTTTTTGTGTCGCAACCCTGCATCAATGGGTGAGAAGATGCAACAACCTCATCCTTATCTAATGCAGCCACTGCTCCACTGCTCAATATTCCTGTTGCATGTCCAGTAGTTGCATAGACTCAGATTTCTCAGCAGCAGTGTATAAACTCTTGAGTTTTGATATCTTAACAAATATAACTCAAAATAATTGGTAAAACCTTAATACCCTTTACCCTAGTTCATCACAAGGAAATCATCCAAGGTTTAAAGAACTTATGCCTAAGGGTAAATATTGCCTCTGTTTGGCTCATTAAACTGTCTTACAACATAGTTCACAATTATTTTGAGATTACCGTACCAATCTTCAACTAACTTGCCCAGAAACCATGATGGGAGTGACAATCACTTCCTTTACAAGTTAATAAGGAAATCAGTCGACAATCATATACAAACAATTTAAATTCAAAACTATGATTATCATAATCCAAGCTGAAACACTGAGCATAGAAGTTATTAAGAGACTGAATTTTTTAATGAAATGAATAAGAGGTTATCAAGGCAATTTACTAGTGTCATTGTAGTTGTGCTTTTGTTAGATCAGTGTTAAGTGATCCTCTCACTATGGCAAGAATCTGTCATTAGGAGCCCTGATATAGGTAGCCCTGGAGTTGTCATGCATTCCATTTCAATCTTCTTTTAACATCAGCATTTCAAAATATCACATCATTACGATAACATCCAAGCAATTAAGCCTCATAGAAATTTTTGTTAAGGTCACAGAAGTGGCTATTCAGATGAGATGGGATTGGTACTTCATGTTGCAACATTTGGAAGAAGTGAGTGTTAATCACAAGAACAGAAGTAATTGTTTTTTGAACAAACCATCAGATTAAGCGATCAGATTTGTAAAAGGTACACTGATTATTATTTGTTGGCCAGATGGAATTACATCAGTTTCATTGCCTTGATGTAATATTTAATATTAGGAAAAAGAATCCGAAAAATCCCAACCCATAGCATTTCAGAATAACTTCTGGGTCAGAACCTTCAATGACCTGCACTTTTGAATGAAGTAAGTCACGCACGTAAACTAACCCTAGCAGGCAATTACACTGCTCAGTGTCATCAGACGTGCTTTACACTTCTGTTGCTGCTTTTAACAGTTCGTGTATCTGCATTCCCAGATCTCTTTGCTCCTCTCCTCCTTTAGTTTCTTGTCTTTCACGGAATAAGTGGCCTCCTTACACCTTGACCAGATTTTCCCAACATTATATTTCTCTTGATGATTGCACTAATGACTGACATGAGCAATGCAGGAGAAGTAAACTGACCCATATGTTTCATATAGTCGTACCATCTCTTTGAGGCTGATAGGTTTCTGCTGTTCAGTTTGTCAGCTGTTCCTGCTTCTTCAAGAAGTCTATCATTTTAATGTCTCTGTGGTTTATACTTTACTTGATCAACTATGTAATTTTCCCAGCCATTGACATTAATATTATCCAGCTTGATGCTTAACTAGAGTATGTTGTTATATTTCTTTTGTTGTCCATCTCTCCTTCTTTGTCCTTTCCAGCTCTCCATGAAAGACTTTTTATCATGTTCTGGTGTATTCCAAGTAGATATGAGGGTAATGTGTTGAAGCTTCTGGTAAATGGGATTCCTCACTGGAAGCACAAACTCACAAAATTATTTCCAGAACACCCAAACCACTACGATAGTCACAGTCTCTGTGCCAATATCCTAAACACTCTTAAATCTCCTCACTTCTGCTTTTCCTGTAACTTAAAGTTAATCATGGATTTCAGGAGTCAGAAATAGGGCTGCCAACTTGAGTTGCAAGTGCTCCTGGAGGCTTGATCATGTGATGTCCCGACCAACATGCTGACTAATATGGCACTTAGGCATGTGACATCTGATCATGTGAAAGCTGGTCACATGATATCTGCAAATATTGCTAAATGTACCTTGTGGAGGTTCAACCTTCTACAGTTGAACATCTCTGTTTGTGGTTTTGTGTCAACGGCTGTTGTGTAAGGTCTGAGAACCAGCAGTCCACCTTGATCCGATGAAGAAGGGAAGCCAAGAGCGGGGAAGTGGGAAAGCCAAGGTTTTATCAGAGATTGACAGGAAGGAACCAGATGTGAGAGGGAATATTGATTCCAACAACAATATTAGTAAAACTCAGGTTTTCCTCATGACCTGCAGTTATGTGAAAGTTCACTAACAATGGTGGTAACGATGATTAATTGCTGAATCATTTAGAAAAGTCAGGCTATCAGCCTTTGAACCTGTCTACATGTAAATAGCATTAAACATACAATGGAAGCTAAGTAATTTTAAGCAAATTTCTCCCCTTAATAGCTACTACCAATATTCAGATGAGGAATAGTCAAACTCGCCAGACTCACACCAAAGCAGAAGGTTTTGGGGAATCCAACTTAGAGCTGAATTAACAAATCCTACATTTAAATCCATTTGAGATATTAGTCATCCCTATCATATCACAAGATGGTTCCCAGCATGTTTATTGAATAAGAACAATTGGTTGTAATGATTCAAGTAGAAGAAATATATTTGAATATTTTGATTGAAACACTTCATGCCACTTCTGGATTGCTTATACTAGTCACTTCCACTGATTGAAGTCAATTCTTATGGTCATCCCTGTCATTACTTATAAGTATCCAATGGCAGTATGTTTTTCCCCCAAGGACACAGAAACTGCAGAATGTGAGTTACTGACACTGTTCTAAAGGGTGTGCAGAAACAGGGGGACCCAGATGAGCATAAATCTTTGGAAGTCCTAGGACATGTTGAGAGAGGGGTAAGTAAAGCCTATGAGTTATTGGGACCCATAAATAAAGGCATAGGGTACAAAATCAAAAAGGTTACATGACCTCTATAATATTTTGGTTGTGCTACAACAGAATACTGCACGCAATTCCGGTCATCTACCTCCCAGGTGGATGTAAAGGTCTCATAGATGTGCAGAAAACATTTCCTAGCATGGTTCCAATGATAAAGGATTTCAGCTGTAAGATTGAACAGGAGAACCTAGGAGACAACTCGAGGAGTAAAGGTTGAGAGGAGATTTGATAAGATCATGACTGGTTTAGATGTGGTAAATGTGGTAAGATGATCTAAAGGCCCAAGGACCAGGGAGTGCAGATTTAACATTTTGGGCAAAAGTTAAAAAGGATATCTGAGGAAAAAGTTTTACAGCGAGAGTAATTCTATATGACCATAAGTATAGGAGTAGAATGAGGCCATTCAGCCCATTGAGTCTGCTCTGCCACTCAATCATGACTGATTTTTTTTCAACCCCATTCTCCCGCCTTCTGCCCATGACCCTTAACCCCCCTATTACCATACCAATCAAGAACCTATCAATCTCTGCCTTAAATGCACACAATGATTTTGCCTCCACAGCCCTCTGTGTCAACGAATTCCACAGATTCACCACCCTCTGGATGAAGGAATTCCTCCTCATCTCAGTTTAAAGGGATATCCCTTTATTCTGAGGCTGTGCCCTCGGATCCTAGACTCTCATAGATCCTCGACTCTCCTAGGTCCTATGAAATTCTGATCTGATGGTCTTAGGGATGATGGAAACATAATCAGTTAATGCTTTTAGAAGGGAAATGGATAGACTATTGAGGGAGAATAATTTGTAGTGGTATGGGGAAGAGGGAAGGAATGGGGCTTACAGGATTGCTCCACTGAGCCTAGATAGGTTTACCGACATTTTCACATGCTGTAAAAATTCTATCATTCTATGAACATAAGGACATGAAAAATAGAAACAGGAGTAGACCATTCAGCACCTTTTGTCTCCTTCACCATTTAATGAGACTCTTCGACTCTGGTGTTTTTAACTGGTCTTTTGCCTCAGTGCCAATTTACTGCACTGACTTTAATATTCACAATTCATACCTGCATTCCTTGATTCTGATAACATATCTAAAACATCCCTATTTATTTGCAGTTGGATGTCTTTAATCTTGTACTCAAACCTCCTTGCAAAAAGGGCCAACCTGTGTAGCGGTTAGCATATTACTATTACATTGCCAGTGACCCGGATTCAATTCCCACCGCTGTCTGTAAGAAGTTTGTACATTCTCCCCATATCTGTGTGGCTTTCTTCTGGGTGCTCCGGTTTCCTCCCACATTCCAAAGACATACAAGTTAGGAGTTGTGGGCATGCTATGTTGGCGCTGGAAGAGTGGCGACACTTGCGGGCTGCCCCCAGCACAATCTCAATAATGCAAAAAGACTGATTTCACTGTGTGTTTTGATGTACATGTGACTAATAAATAAATATCTATCTTAAATATCTTAAATTGATTACTGTACCTGCCCATTAGCCTTTAATAAGTAGGTGAAAATAAAAAGAAAATCTGCATATGCTGGAAATCTAAAATTAAAACAGAAAATGCTTGAATTACTCAGCAGGTCAGGCCCCATCTGTGGGAAACAAAATAGAGTTCACGTTTCAGGCTGAAGACCCTTTGTCAAAACCCGAAAAGTCTTCGACCTGAAATGTTAACTCTCTCTTCCTGGAGATGTAGTCTGACCTGCTAGGTATTTTCATCATTTCTGGAAATAATGGAAGTTCTCAGTCCTAATGCATGGTTTTGACCTGAAATGTTGACAGTTCCTTTCCTCCCACAGATGCTGCCTGGCCCAATGAGTTCCCTCAGCAGACTTTTTTATTGCTCCAGATTCTAGCATCTGCAGTCTCTTGTATTTCCATCTTTTACATTAGCTTTCAATGATTCATCTTCAAGGGCACTTACCTCCCACTGAAGACCAATGCCTTTCAATCTCTCACTATTTATAAAACTTCATGTTACAACAGGTGAAGTAATTGGTATGTTAATTACCACACCAGTACTGTATATATGCATGTGTGGATAAATTTCTGGATTAAGGAAGCAGATCCTTAAAAAGGAAAGGAATAACATCAGTTATGGAGACACAAGAGACTGCAGATGCTGGAATCTGGATCAAAAAACAAACGGTTGGAGGACTCAGTGGGTCAGACAACATATGTGGACAGAAATGGACAGTCAATGTTTCAGGTCGAGACCCTTCATGTTGTCTCGATGCATGATATATGCCAATAGAATGGAAAAGGGAAATACATGGAGCTCCACAATTCCAGACTAATTACTGGGATATATCCATCCATGATCTCAGCCAAGAGGTCACCTAATTTAAGTATCTCTAACAGGCACTCGAGAAGCTTCAAGGCACTTGCCTCCTGCAGAAACCTGGAAGATACAATGAGAAGTGACCAAGGGCACCATGTTGCATGGGTACCAGGCCCCACTCAGAAAACATCAACACCTTCCAAAGGGTCTTTGTAAAACAACATAAAATATTCACTAGGCTATTTTGATGGGTTTAGCCACAAACTAAACCTGGACCTCCACATAGGTCCCCTTTCCTTCTTCAATGGGTTGCTTTCCCTCACCTCACTCAATAAACCAGCCCTTCAGACCAGAGGCTATCTGACTTAAAAACCTCTGCTCCTGGCTGCCACTATTTGGGAGTTGGCCCCTCACAACCTTTTGAGGAAGATGAGGCGTAACTACATCCGAGCCTAATTACCAGGCTTTTTTGAATTCTTGCTGGATTTACAACAGTGTACAACAGAAAGGCCCATAGATTCTCATAACCATGATCAGCTCACATCTGTTTGATTCCAACAAAATGAAACACGCTGTAGCCTAGGTACATTTCAAGCATCCAGTTTTAAGTAGCCCAATCAATCCTTAACTTTATTTGTCCTTGGTCCTTTATCAGTGCTGATATATATCTAATAATGTCATGAATTGTACTCTGATGGGAATGAACTTAAATCTATATGTTGAGTTTCAATTGTTTGTGAAAAGTGACTCAATGAAATCCATGGTTCTGCATCAATCATCTGCCTTTCTGCATGGCTTTACCATGGTTTACATGATTGTACAGAAGAGACAGTTTAACTAGTAGAGGCATGAGCTGCTGAATGTTTTGTATTCATTTATGTCCATTATAGCCCACTTTCTCCTGTCACGTCAAAAGACTTATGAAACCACAACAATAAATTCTGCAGGTAATTTAAAAGAAACATTTTAACTGATAGGTGGTTGATCTATCTTTCTTTGTTTTTGAAATTGTGACTGACCCCATTCCTTTGCTCATCCAACCCAGGAGGAATCTCTGCAGCACTCCATATGGGATGGGGTGAAGCAATGGGGAGGGGGGTGACCTTCTGACAGGCAATATGAAGTAAAATGTTCCCATATGTAAGTATTTGTCTGGTTAAGAGTTTATTCTCAGGAATATCGTTTCATAGCCATATGCATTCAGTACACTCCAGAGCTCCATTGTGGAAAGTGCAGCTCATATTCAATAGATGTCTTAGTCTAGTTACGAATGTCATGAAATTGCTTTGATTCTCAGAATTCTATAGCTCCTATGGAATATCCTTGAAATGTCTTGTTCCGCTATTTCTCCTCTACTCCAGAAAGACTTAAACACAAAGGCCTGTGTCACTAACCATTCCTTTATTTATCTTTTCTTTTCAGCTACCCTTTTAAGCTGTGGCTTCATTCTGCACCTCAATTTAACACTTTGGTTTTAAAAAAATCATCTTTGCTTTACTCTGTTCAATCTTCATTTGCCATTTACTGATGATTTTTCCTACAAATTACACGCCCCCTCGATTTGGCACCTGGAATGAAGTTTTTTGATGGATTATTTATTGGATATATTTCCTACTTAATAAGACACACACAGGATTCAAACTGATTATTAGCAGCCATTTCTACCAGGCTATGAAGAATATGTAATCAAGTTTTGATTGGCATCTGTATTGGTATACATCAATGTTTGATGCATATCTATTTATATAGAAATAAAAACAGAAAAACAGCAATTCAGGCAGCTTCTGTAAAGAGAGAAAGGTAAAGTTAACATTTCTTATAGGTAAACCTGTAGAACCACTATGAAGCAATGTGTGGACCTGGAAAGGTGTTTGCAGAGTAGGAACAGGCTAATGGAATGCTGGTGACAAAATTGACCTGTCAACTACAGAAAACTGGTTTTACATCAATTTTATGTGAGACAATAGAATCAATTGTTGAAGCAAAACTTGATAATTATCTAGGTAACAAGAAGACAGTAAACATTAGCAAACTTGGGTTCAGAAGGGAAAGATCCTTCCTCACCAATGGCTTTGATTTCTTTAGGGAAGAGACATCTGAAGTAGGTTGTGGAAAGAAGACCTGCTTCCAAAGTAATTGTGATAAAGCTCCACAAGAAAACATATTAAGTAAGCTTTAAGTTTAAAGCAAACGTTCTCAGGATATGGTTGGTACTACCAAGGGCAGCATTTATTGCCCCCGAGAATGTAATGCTGAGCTGCCTTCTTAATATAAAAGTGAAAAGCTGCAGCTGCTGAAAATCTGTAATAAAAACAGAAAATTCTAAATGTGTATGGGAGACAGCCAACTTGCATGGAAAGAGAAAGTGAGTTAATGTTTCTGGTCGATGATTTTCTGATGACTCTGTTTCTTATTGTCTTCTTAATCTGTTGCAGTCAATGTACTGAGGGCTTTCCATAAAACTGAAATCTTGAGCATGCATGGTAGTATAGCGATTAGCGTAACACTAATACAGCGCCAGCGACCCAGGTTCAATTCCAGACACTGTCTGTAAGGAGTTTGTACGTTCTCCCCGTGACTGCATGGGTTTCCTTCGGGTGCCCTGGTTTCCTCCCATATTCCAAAGACATACAGGTTAGGAAGTTGTGAGCATGCTATGTTGGCGCCAGAAACATGGTGACACCTGTGGGCTGCCCCAGAACACTCTACGCAAAAAGATGTATTTCACTCTGTGTTTCAACATACATGTGACTAATAAAGATATCTAAATCTTAGATAGGGAGTTAGATATGACAAAGAAGCAATAATAGAGTCAATGTCAGATTTATAGAAAGGTACAGCCTTTCGACCCATTGAGTCTGCTCTGACTATCAACCACCCAGTTTACACTAGTCCTAACTGAATTCCATTTTTTATTCTCCCCATGAAAAACACAATGATGCTGGAGGAACTCAGCAGGCCAGGCAGCATCCATGGAGAAAAGCACAACATCTGCAGTCCTTTGCTTCTCTTGTATTCTCCCCATATTCTCTTCAACTCTCCCCAGATCCTACCACTCACCTACACTCTAGGGGCAATTTACAGTGGCCATTTAAGCTACCAACCAACGCATCTTTGGGATGTGGGAGGAAATTGAAGCATGCAGAGGAAACCCATGTGGTCATAAGGAGGATGTGCAAACTCTGCACTGAAAATGTTAGCATTTCATAGATTTTTCGTCTCTAATTGGATTTGATATCAGAGCTTTAACTGTGGGATTTCTTTTATTTATTTGTTCACAGGATCCAGACATTGCTGGCAACACCTATTGTCCACCCTTAATTGTGCCTGAACTAAGCTGATAGGGGTCAATCATGTTGTTGTAGGTCTGGAGTTACCTACAGCCCAGAATGGGTAAAAATAGAACATTTCCTCCCCGAAAAGCATTAGTGATCCAAATAGTTTTTAATAACAAACAAATAGTTTCAGGCTTACCATTGCTAAGAGTACGTTTTATTTCATTTTGCATTTATTTAATTATTTGGATGTAATTTCCCCAATTACCATTGCAAATTACCATTAGCATCCCAAACCCTGGCTGCTAATCCAGTAATTTAACCATTACACTATCATCTCCCTTGTGAAAGTGTGTCCTGGTGTCAATCTGTGATTTTAATGGTGTCCCTGGGAAACAGACTAATTCAGTCAGAATTAATTACCATCTTCCTGCCTTTACAGAAGGAAAGTTTTCATTTTGACTAGTTTTTTTCACAATAGTGTGTGTTTTCAATTTGAATAATCAAGTTCCACCACTAATTTTCAACATTCTTTCTTCTTTTATTCTCAATGTACGTTCTGCAGGCAAATGGATTAGTTTGAACAATAACGAATGCCGAGGCCTCATACCTTTCCTTTTATGACTGGTTTAATGGGTCTGTTTTTAATGCTGCAGAAGGTGATTAAGGAGGCAACAAATGTCATCCATCATCATTCAAAGGTTGTCAGTGCGGGCGACAACTTTCTACAGGGCAGAAGGTTCCTGAGCTGCACAAGTTCATAAAATACAAAGGAATGGTCACTCATGAGTGGACCTTTTTGGTTATCTGATGGAGCAATCACAGAAGGATTGTGTTACGTGCTTTACAAGAACACTTTGCCCATTTTTCATCAACTCTTCAATGCTGGACCTTACCTCGAGCAATTAATTTCCAGCAACTCTCATTCTCCCACTCATTTATTTCTTGACATTGATTTGGACAACATACTTTGAAAAAGAAAGCTATTTTTCACCACTGAAATGTAATAACCTTTACATTTACTTTAACGTTATATAATGAAGTTAGGGATAGGAAGTAAAATAGCAAAGCCAGCTTGGGAAGAAAGGATGCTTAATGGCATCCAGAATGAGAATCAGAATCAGGTTTATTATCATTGATATATGTCATGAAATTTGTTGTTTTGTGGTAGCAGTGCAGTGCAAAACATAATGACATAAAAATTACTGTAAGTTACAAAAATAAATAAATAGTGCAAAAGAGGAATAACGAGGTAGTGTTCATGGCTTCATGAACCGTTCAGAAATCTGATGGCAGAGGAGAAGAAGCTGCTCCTGAAACGTTGAGTGTGGGTCTTCAGGCTCCTGTACCTCCTCCCTGATGGTAGTAATGAGAAGAGGGCATGTCCCGGGTAGTGAGGGTCCTTAATGATAGATGCTGCCTTCTTGAGGCATCACCTCTTGAAGATGTACTCAATGGCGGGGAGGGTTGTGTCCTTGATGGAGCTGAAATTAATAGGCCATTAAAATTAAGAGTAGCCTCAATGTTCCAGTTTCCTATGGAAGAGAGGTGGGACAGACGGTGAAGGTGTGCATGGAGGAAAGCTGGAAATCCCGGAGATCTTGCTGAATTTAAGGCCAGAACTTGATTTACATTTTTGGCACAGGGATGTGATGTGCAATTAATGCTCACCAATTGATTGCAATGTCAGCAGCATCCAGCTTCATGCTGTCTGCTCAATTCAATGATTTTAGGTATAAGCCAGGGCTAACCACATTGTTGGTTGGCTGAATGTATCAGCAGGGAACTCGAAATGTAACTTTCCAGAACAAGTTGAAACTAGCATTTACTGATTAAAGCTGGATAATTGCTCTTAAAGCTGAGGTGCATTTTGGCTAGATCAGGTATTTACTCACCTGCCAATAATTTATCAATCACAATCACATTCATACACACCCTCACAAGCATAGCACTGCTGCAGACTTTGCACCTACATCTCACAGCCTCATACTGCCAGCTATTCCACTGCACCAGGTGGACAAACACCTTCCATCACACTCCACGCTCATGGACACTGTTCCTCCTTGTGATAGAGGGTGGTGCAAACAACAGGAAATAACTGAAGAGATACAGATACACATGTTCTGCAGCTCGCGGAGGATACTGTCCAGACTGTTACTGGTGTGGCCAGGGACAATGTGAAAGATTGTTTAGGACAGGAAATCTGTGTTGCATCAGGGACTTTACATGAAGCTTGGAGACTGTCCTTTCCAGCATGGTTACGGTGGCCTAACCATTTTTACGCCTGTGGACTCATCTAAGATGTAGTACGTGACTCCCAAAGTCACAGCTTCCATTGCATCAAAGGTAATAACCATCCAATTTCTTAATGCTTCAGTAGTTATGGATTTAAGTGTGCAAAGGGGACTTTACAGGATGCCACAGTGGCTTGCAACCTGTACTCCAACAACTTACAAGGATAGATGGGCTCCTTATCAGGGCAGTGGCTCTGTGGAACACCAACCTGCTATCTTCCCTCCAAAAGGTAAATCAGACCTTCTGCTTCAGCCTGTTTCTTTGCTATTGATGTCAGTTAGGAGCCCAAAGTGTTGCTACCTTAAGTTGGTGCTGTCTGGAGCCAGATCAATTTGAACTGAGGCTACTCAGGGTCATCATCTAAGATGATGAACGTCAGCAGCCTTCCATCAACCATGCTGTAGTCACTGAGCAGCTCAAGACAGGAACATGAGGTAAAGGCAAAGGATCGAGGAAGACAGGGACTAAGGGGATGCAACAGGGCATCCAGTTGACTTTTATGTTTAAGATTGCATCATTCTGTTTATAATTTTATGTAGAATGTTTATTCTGCCACATGCAGCAGTGTTCTGTGGATGAGAGACGGGGAGGAGCTGGGTTGTTTTTGAATGGGAAACTGGGGTTGCCCAGTTGTTCGGAGACAGCTCAGGAAAGAGAATGACCAGCTTGTCTCCTTCCTTCATTCTTCTCGCCTTCCTCCTCCTTCACATTCTCCTGCTCCTAGGCTCCTTGCCAAAGAGTCGGTGACTGTTTTCTCATGACGGCAAGGATGTTGATTGTGTAGCAAATCAACATAAACTTTGATACCACCCATACTGACTACAGTGGGGCAGTGCAGACAGCATGAAACAGATCTGCTCAAATGGATTACATGTGGGAACATGGCCCTTATTTTATACATGATCCACAGATTGGCAAGGCTTGTTTAATGGAGTCATCAGTGAATTGTCCCGGCTGTTCGATTACCACCATTTTCTTTGCATGCTCAAATGTAGCTGCCATAACTGATACAAATTGAAAGCATCACGACAGTTATCAGGATTCAGGGCAGTGATCTGCACAGATTCCAAAAGACGTTCATAAAAGTAAGATTGTCTTTAAGTACTGACTATGCCGAGTGCATCACGGTTTCGTAAGGCAACTGCTCTGCCCAAGCCAGAAATTGCAGAGAGTTGTGGACACAGCTCAGTCCATCATGGAAACCAGCCTCCCCTCCACGGATTGTGCCTACACTTCCCACTGCCTCGGGAAAGCAGCCAATATAATCAAAGACCCCTCCCACCCTGGTCATTCTCTCTTCTGCCCCCTTCCATCAAGCAGAAGGTACGAAAGCTTGAAAACACACATCACAAAGCTCAAGGACAGCTCCTATCTTGCTGGTATAAGACTCTTGAATGGATCTCTTGTACAATAAAGATGAACTCTTGACTTCACAATCTACCTCATCATGGCCCTTGCACCTTATTGTCTACTTGCACTGCACTTTCCCTGTAACTGTAAATGTAACCTTATATTCTCGCTTTTCCCTTTGTACTACCTCGATGTACCTATGTTTTGAAATGACCTGTATGGATGGCATGCAAGACTAAGTTTTTCACTGTAACTCAGTACATGTGACAATAATGAATAAATTACCAATGTAGTAAGGTCTTGATACCTTATTGTATCAGGCACTGGTGTTTAGTTAAAAGTTACTACCTTCAATAAAGTTAGTTCTGTTAATAGGTCTTCTTCCATCAAGTAACTTTACAAAGCAGAAGCAGACTATTTGGTCCAATCAGCCCATGCCAGCATTTGTGCCCACTTAAGCCTCCTCCAGTCTTTTCTCATTGAAGTATATCAGTGTAACTTTCTACTCCCTTCTCCCTCATATGCTGGAGACACAGGAGACTATGGAGCAAAAAACAAGCTGCTGGAGGAACTCAGTGAGTCAGGCAGCATCTGTGGATGGAAATGGACAATCTACGTATATGACCAAAGATGTGCCTTCTGAATTCCTGGTTGGATTTGTCAATGACAATCTTATGCTAATGGGCTTCTGTTATGTTCTTCCCCACAAATGGAAACATTCTTTCTGCATCCATTCTCTTAAAATCTTTCATGGCTTTAAATACCTGCACTAGATCTCTCCCAGTTTTCTTTTCTCAATAAAATATTGACCCAGGATGTTCATCCTTTCCTAAAATGTTTATTTTTAATATTCTTGCATTATCCTTGTAAATATAATCTCAAGTGCCTTTATATGCATTTTATATAACATAACGACTAGAACTGCATAGCATACTAAACTATATGTGTGGGCTAATCAATGGTTGATTGAGGCTTGGCATATCTTTGCAAATCTCCTGCATCTAAAACTATACCCCAGTGCTTGATTTGCATTTTTATGGCCTCGCTAACCTGAGGCGCAGGCTTTAGTGATTGGGATACTTGAACTTGATGAGCCCTTTATTCAACTAGTACATCTGGACTCACACCTTCCAAGTAATGTCACCTCTCTATTCTTCCTGCCAAAATGTGCTGCCCCACATTTATCTGTGCTGAACACCATTTGCCAATTATTTCCCCATTCTGCAAAGTCATTCATGTCCTCCTACGGTTTCCTCAACATATTACAGGTGGACTTTAGTAAACTTGCAGAGTGGGCTATTGAAGTTCAAAATAGTAGATATAAAGCAGCACAATTTTGTAGGAAGCAACATACACAAGATGCTGGAGGAACTCAGCAGGTCAGGCAGCATCTATGGAGGGAAATAAACAGTCGACGTTTAGGGTCAAGACCCTTCATCAGGACTGGAAAGGAAGAGGGCAGAAGCCAGAATAAAAATGGAAGGGGTGGATTTATTCTGACCTTTTGTGTCAATTTTGTAGGAAGAATTGTTTGTGTTTGCAATAACACTATGAAAGCCACAGACACTGCATCAGTGTCAAGTTTAGGACGATGCTGCTTGAAGGAGTAGCAGCACCGTGATCTAGGTTCTCCTAACCAACAGTGGCAATGGCAGGCAATGGATGTGGCTGATAAATTAGGAAGATTGAAAGGAACGAGTGGACTCAACCATTTACCCTGAATATGGAATGTGTGATAACATTCGTGAATGAAAACAATGCTATCAAGATCCCAGGGAGAACAAAGAACAGTGAAATAAGGTCTTACTTGAAATCAGGAAGGTAATATGATTGTCTACGGTAGAGCCAGTCATAAGACACTGGTGAGTCTACAAGCCTCATGAATTATTGATGAGGTCTCCTATAAACGAGGGATGAGATCTGACACTGTGAAAATCTTGAAGGGATATTTTAATCCAAAAGCATTGGAGATTTTTGAGAGCTGTACATGCAGACAGGAAGCAGAGGATATAAGAATCGGAGAAACAGAAACAGAAGCAGGCCATTTAGCCCTTTGTGGCTGTTGTACCATTCAGTATGATTTTAATGCATTAACCCCTTGTCTCTTCATGACCCTAATATCCTAAAATCCATCAATCTCTGCCTTGAACATGTGCAATGGCTCAGCCTCCACATCCTTCTCTTCCAGAGATTTACTACCCTCTCAGTGAATAATCTTTTCTCATCTCAGTCCTGAATCACTGACCCATTATTATGAGACATCTGGCTGTAGAGGCCCCACTTAGGGGAAACATCATTCCTGCATCTATCCTGTCAAGCCCAAAAAGAGCTTTTAGTATTCCTGCAAAATTATCTCCTATTCTTCTAAATTCTATAAAGTGTATAGGCTCAGTCTGGTTAAGCTCTTCTCATACAGCAATCCTCCCTCCAAAGAATAAAAGGAAATAGTCACCAAATACATGGTCAAATGGTACAATTTCCAAACCATCTTTTAGATCAGCTGTTAGCAGGTCAGTTAGTGTGCTTATGAGAGAATTTAGGCAAAGCTATCTAATACAGCTGGCCTAACCAGTAGGATGGTCACCACTATGAAAATGAGGCTCAAGAACATAGGACTGTTTTAACTCAGCTACGATTCCAGAGTGCAAGAATTGCGTGAACAATAAAGGATGGTAATGCTGACAACCATTTCTTTGTCTGCTTTGTTAGATGATGTGAATAAAGAAAGCAACTTTGGCAGAAAACCTTTTGGAAACAAGAGCCCAAAAGGCAGAAAAGACAGCCAAAGGGAAGGTTGCAATGCAGGGGTGCACTACAGACTGTAGTGTGGCAAGCACACAGGGCATCCTCAAGAATTGACAGTGTACTTGTTGCCATGGATGTGGGCCAACAGCACTATGGCCACAATAAATAATTAGCCAGGGAAGATGGCAAATAAGATGGGTGCAGATCACCTATAAATAGGACAGGATATATATGAGCAGTTTGAGATCTTCATCGGAACTGGAAAAGAGAAAACAAGTTAGTTTAAAGTTGTAGAGAGGATGGTAGAGAATAGGACAAAGGGAATATCTTTGATAGGCTAAGACTAGGATTATCATGGGATAAACTACTGATGAAGTTATGAGAGACAGAGAGAAGACAAGGAAATGTAAAAGCTGTGAAATACAGAACAGTAGAAAATGTCCCGCAGGTCAGGCTGTGGAGAGAAGAACATAGAACATTACAGCACAGTACAGGCCCTTCGGCCCACAATGTTGTGCCGACATTTTATCCTGCTCTAAGATCTATCTAACCCTTCCCTCCCACATGGTCCCCTATTTTTCTATCATTCATGTGTCTATCTAAGAATCTCTTATATATCCCTAATGTATCTGCCCCCACAACCTCTGCTGGCAGTGTGTTCCATGCACCCACCACTCTCTGTGTAAAACACTTACCCCTGACATCCCCATTATACCTTCCTCCAATCACCTTAAGAAGAGGTCCCCTCATGTTAGCCATTGTCGCCCTGGGAAAAAGTCTCTGACTGTCCACTCGATCTATGCCTCGCATCATCTCATACACTATGGAAGAATGGAGAGAGAAAAACTGAGCCAATAATACAGATGGATGACTGAAAGCAGACTTGGGCAGTCCTGATACAGACAGAGAAAGCAAATTATCTGAAGGTGTTAAATTCAATATTGAATCCAGAAGCTTGTAACATGCCCAGATGGAAGGTAAAGTGCTGTCCCTCAAGCTAAACATTAAGCCTCATCATCATAGTGCAGGAGGCCACAGACAGATTGGAAGCAGTATGGAAAATTAAAGTGGCAGGCAAAAAGAAGCTCAGGGTTGCCCACAAGTGCTCTGCAAAGCAGTCACTTCATCACTGGTTTCCCCAGTGTAGAAGAGACCACATTGTGAACACGGAATGCAGTAAATTAGTTTAGAAGAAGTGGAAGTGAATCTCTGCTTCATCTGAAAGGACTGTTTGGGTCCCTGGATGGTGGGAAGAGAATAAATAAAAGAACAAGTGTTGCACCTCCTCTTGCAATGGAAAGTGCCATGGGAAGAGAATGGTTGGAGGAGACAGAAGAGGGGGCCAGGGTGTTGTGAAAAGAATGGATGAGGAGGAGAAAGTGTGCTTGGTGGTGGAATTTTATTGAAGGTGGCAAAAATTGTGAAGGACAATCTGTTCGATGCAGAGGCTGGTGGGATGGAAAGTGAGAACACAAGGGAATTTGTAACTTCAGCCCAAGCGAGTTCCCATAGCTACGGCTTTGATCTGGAGAAAGTGAGTGGAGTCAAAGGAGAAGTTATCCAATGTGCGAGTGAGCATAGCCAACTGAACAAGTCTGTTGGTGGAGGAGAAATGGTTGAGTTTCAAGGAAGGAAGGGAAGTACATCCCCAGTAAAGATGACATCTGACCTATGCCATCCAACGTGGTTGAACCCACAACTGTGCATAAATACTATGGATTCCTTCTAAAGAGAGCATACTGTCCACAGAGCAAACTCTACCAATTTTAACATCTTGCCAAATGCACGGTAGCGTAGCGGTTAGCACGACGCTACTACAGCGCCAGTGATCGGGTTTCGATTCCCGTCTCTGCCTGTAAGGAGTTTGTACATTCTCCCCGTGTCTGCGTGGGTTTCCTCTGGGTGCTCCGGTTACCTCCCACATTCCAAAGACGTACGGGTAGGTTAATTTGGGTTTAAAATGGGCGGCGCGGACTCGTTGGGCCGGAAGGGCCTGTTACCACGCTGTAAATAAAATTAAATGAAAAAAAAAATTAAATTAGTGCAGCTTCATAAAAGGTTTATTAAAAAATACTGGCTATAGGTGACATAGTGTTGAGTTCTAAGTTCAGGCAGGTGTCCAAAGCTGCAACAAAAGCCCAGCTCTGCAATGCATTGTAAAAGCAAGTGGCTACACTTCTTAGTTTATGTTTTCACATGAATCAGGGATGATATAACATGTTTTCAATGTCCCACTTCAATGAAGCATTAATAGCAAATGAAAAAGAAACTTACATTGAATAGCTTTGTTGAAAGTCATCAACCAAGTGACAATTTACTGAATTGCTTTACTTTGCAGATTTAGAATTGGGTCCTGGAGTTGCAGTTGTGTCCAGTCAGATTTACTGCCCAATGAAAAGTGGTACTTTGAGTGGCAATTCAGCTTTTGACAGGTTTACTGTGTGCTCTTGTTTTGAGCCACAAGTTAATCACCAATGTTAGTGATTGCTATCTGAGTATTTAAGATCCAATTTACCTAATAACTAAAGGGAGTACATCATTATACTTCTGAATCCTGTACAGAGATGTTATGATTCCTAATGCCTTATTATCCTCTCTTGAGGATACAAGCTTTAGCTTTCAAAAGAATTTTAAAACTATTGAGTTAAATCATCCAGCCTGCCATTTGGCTCAGTGCCCATGCATTCCCCACATTTGACAACTATTAAACTTCAGGTAAATAATTAAAGGAATACTAATATTCCTTCATGCCCTCTTCTCGTTACGACCATTTGGGAGGAGCCTGAAGACCTATGCTCAACAATTAAGGAACAGCTTCTTCCCCTCCGCCATCAGATTTCTGAATGGCCCATGAACACCACCTCATTATTTCTATTTTTTGCACTATTTAATTTTGTAATTTATGGTAATTTTTATGTCTTTACATTGTACTGCTGCCACAAAACAACAAATTTCACACCATATAGGTCAGTGATAATAAACCTGATACCAATTCTCATTCTTCTGGGATGGTAATCTGCTATCCTAGAAAATAAAAAAAGAAACCTGCACATGCTTGAAATCTGAAGTAAAGACATAAAGTGTAGAAGCATTCAGCAGGTTCAGGCATCCGTGTAAAGAGAAACTGAGTTAATGTTTCAGGTCTGAGACCTTTCATCAGAACAGTTATGGTCTTACATATAAGCTAGACCTGGCCTGTATGTAACTCTAGATACACCAATGCAATCGACTCTTAAGTAGCCTAGCAATCCACTGAGTTCAAGGGCATTTAGAGATTGGCAATAAATTATGGCCTTTCCACTAACACCAGATCCTGCACAATGTAACTTTTTGTTCCATTATTATGAATCTATACTGAATGTTTAGCTTGACTTTATATCCTTACTTTAATGAGGTGGCAAAAATATTTCTCCTGATGCACCAATCACCATTCTTGCAACTATTACCAATATTCTTTCCACGCTGGTGTTTCCCACTGCACCTTACTCAGTATGATACTGTCTCCATTTGCAATATTTGGTTTAATATAGCATTTTTGCCTCTGAGCCAGAACGTGTAGGATTCAAACCCACACACCAGCCTCAGTGGCTGAAGGTTTAGTTTTGAATTCTGGGTTGCACGCGACAGGTTAGACACAATATGAGTAGATCCTCCTCTGTTTGGTTTGTGAAAGCCCCTAACCCCAACCCCCTCATCCCCAAATCCCCCTCGACTACCCCCCCCACCCCCCCACCCCCCCCCCCACACACACACACACACACACACACACACACGCACACACTTAGTTTAGGATTAAGATAAATGTGATGACTGGTATGGAAGGAACACTTCTATCATTACATGCCAGATTGTCCACAATCCCCTCCACAGGAAGAAGATGAAGATTCAAAATGAACAGTTATGTTATCAGTGCTGTCCACACGCCATTTTATTTTCCCCAAAAATCTGCAATTTAATGCTTTTCAAGCTTCCATACTATTGTTCCCCACACTGCTCCCTCACTACTATTTACCAGATCCATACTGCAATCTCCTGCAAATTTTCTTTATTATTGTGGTCTATTCTCTTGTAACCTACTTGTCCTTCAGTCAGCAATACTTCAGAATTTTGCCTTGACTCATCAATATAAAATAAAGAGCACTGAAGACAAAATTAACACAGCAAGAAAGGACCAGCATTTCAGGCATAGCTCTGAAGCTTTCTTTGAGTTTACAAATGTGTAACTGACTGAATTCCTCCTGGATCTTAATTAATCTAATTTCCCACCCCCTGAAAAGTATCCCAGTGTTATATCATGATAGCTTTGGTAAAGTTTCTCAAAGTAGAACAATCTGACCCTTAAACTTATGTCTGTGAAATAAAACTAAAAAACAAATCAGCCTCAGGAAAATTGAAACTAAAGATCTTTTTTTTGCCATTGGCTTTAATAAAATGTTTTACTTGGGATAGCAAGCTTGGTGATTTAAATGAAACGTCAATGATTTTGTGGATGCTGCTGTAATAGTATTTTTGCCAGCAGCTGGTCTTACTTCATTTTGGATTTGTAAAGCCATCATGTCTCATCCAGTGTATAAGCAAGTGGATGGAAAGGATAACAAAAGAACTGAGAAAAAAAAGCACTTGCCGAAGGTCTACTTAACAAATGAGAAAAAAAACTTTTTAAGAGACAAAAATCCCTTCTCTGAGCAGGCCAGATTGAATTTCACAGAGCTGTTGTATCTATGGCCTTTGGCCACTTTGTAAAGAAAAGGGAAGTTTAACCAAACCCAGTCAAAGGGAGAACAGTGTAAAAAAAATGTCATCCACTTTAGAGGACCATTAACAGTTTACTTCAGTAATAACTGAATATACGTTGCTTCATTACAGGTGTTGATTAGCCTGCTGTGCTTGTTCAGTTTCAATTATAAAAGATCCATATAATTATAGAAGTTTACAACATAGCAGGAGGAAATTTGTCCCACTGCGTCCATGCCAGCAAAAAATGGACTTAAAGCTATTCCCACTTCCCAACTCTATGGCTCTTCCAGTGGTCAACCAGGTACTTTTTAAATGTGCTGGGTATTTCTGCCTCTACCACTCTTTCAGCCAGTGAATTCCAGATCCCCGTGATTAATTTTCCTCCCACAGTCCAAAGACGTACGGGTTAGGAATTTGTGGGCATGCTATGTTGGCGCCGGAAGTGTGGCGACACTTGCAGGCTGCCCCCAGAGCACTCTGAGCAAAAGGTGCATTTCACTGTGTGTTTCGATGTACATGTGACTAATAAAGATATCTTATCTTATTTTAACTGAGTGAAAACTCCTTTCCACCACTTGCCTCTCATCTTCCTAAATAATTTGTCTCTCCCCCTAATTATTGTTCCCTTTGGTGATGAAATAGCTAATTGCTGTCCACCTCTTCCAGTCATGGAGTCATACAGCAGGGAAACAGGCCTTTCAGCCCATGAGTCCACTCAGCCATCAAACACTGGTTTACTCTGATCCTTCACTAATCCAATACACCAGTCCAGGTCTCTCATTATTTTATACATCACAAGTAAATTTCCACTCAGTATCCTTTAGGGAACAGCCACAGCCTAGACAGTCTCTCCTCATAACTATAATTCTCCAATCAGCTTAACATCCTGTTAAATCTCTGCCACATTCTCTCTCATGTTATTGCATCCTCCCTATAGTGTGGTGAACAGAAGTGTCTGTGGTATTTTAACTGTGGCCTAACTCAAGTTTTGTATGGTTCTAGATAAGATCAGATACCTTTATTAGTCACATGTACATTGAAACACACAGTGAAATACATCTTTTTGCGTAGAGTGTTCTGGGGGCAGCCCGCAAGTGTCGCCACGCTTCCAGCGCCAACATAGCATGCCCGGAACTTCCTAACCCGTACGTCTTTGGAATGTGGGAGTAAACCAGAGCACCCAGAGGAAACCTATGCAGACATAGGGAGAACGTACAAACTCCTTACAGACAGTGTCCGGAATTGAACCGGGGTCGCTGGCACTGTAATTGCGTTACGCTGACTGCTGCACTACCATGCCTGCCCGGTAAGAAAAGCCAAAACTTAGAATTTAAATTGCCGACAATATTACCTTCCCTTTCCAGGCCTTTAATACACCATAGGTCTGACATGCAGATGAGCGTATCTGCTTCTTCCTCTTCCTCTTCTTCCTCTTCCTCTTCTTCTTCTTTTTCTTCATCCTCTTCTTCCTCTTCTTCTTCCACTTCCTCTTCTTCTTTTTCTTCGTCCTCTTCTTCCTCTTCTCCTTCCTCCTCCTCCTGCTTCTTCCTCTTCCTCTTCTTCCTCTTCTTCTTCTTCTTCCTCCTCCTCATCCTCCTTCTCTCCTCCTTTTTCTTCTTCCTCCTCCACCTCTTCATCCTCCTTCTCCTCCTTCTTCCCTGTTCCTCAGAATCAAGAATGACTTACCTCCCCTCCAGTTTGTGGTTTTCAAGGTGACTGATGAGGCCAATGTGGAAACCACACACTCTTCCCCAGATGGGATGGGAGCTGCCTTACAATGCAGGCAGCCCAGTGGGTGGATAGTTTATGAGGTGGTGCACTCCTTCAGCCACTTACACAGGACTGCTACATGAAGCCAGAGGCAGAGTTCGGAAACATGGGCTAGGTGTGCAACCGAAGCCAAGGATGGGAATATGGGTCAAGTATGCAGCCAGAACCAGGGCCAGAAATGAAGGTGGGTGTGTGGATAGCACTGGAACCAGGAACGTAAGTAGGTGAGCAGGGAACAGGGGTAGGCTTGCAGCTGGAACTGGGGATTGGGAATGTGGTATGTGGCTGGAACTGCAGGCTCGGCGTGGGGCCAGATGTGTGGCCCAAGCTAGGGGCTGGGTGCACGGACAGGATTGGGATTTGGAGATGGGAGAAAAGCTGGAAGCACAGGTGGGAGAGTGGGTGGTGTTCATGAGGTGAGAATTGAGGAGAGAGGCGGTGAGCAAAGGCTTCTGTACCTGAGCCCACGTGTGTGTGTGTGTAAATAAGCAAGTGCGGCAGCTACCTTCAACTCAGCATTAACATTATTTGAGCATCTATCGTGTTTGAGCATTAATACCTATGCAGCAGAGCCTGGTCTCCACAGTGGTGTAACACTTAGCGTAACGTTATTACAGTGCCAGTGACCTAGGTTCAATTCCGGCCACTGTCTGTAAGGAGTTTGTATGTTCTCCCCATGTCTATGTGGGTTTCCTCTGGGTGCTCCAGTTTCCTCCTACATTCCAAAGACTTACAGGTTAGGAGCTGTGGGCATGCTATGTTGGCGCCGGAAGATTGGCGACACTTGCGGGCTGCCCCGGCATATTCTCAGTAACACAAAAGATGCATTTCACCATGTGTTTTAATGTACATGTGACTAATAAATAAATATCTATATCTTATATCTTGGGCCCCCTTGCCACTGGATCAAGACCTTGTATTGTGAAGCTTACGTGGTAGCTGGTGTGCAATGGTTATCCCATGTTAAAAGAAACCACACATGGGCAACTTCCACTCCACATTATGAAGTGTAATAACAGGACTTTCATGAGCAGCCCCAACAGCAACAGAAGCTGAATGTTGCTCCACTATTATAGCTCGGGAACTGAGACACTCTGACATCAATATTGCTGTACTGAGTGAGGTATGATAGGCAGGAGATGGCCAGTTTAAAGAACAAGACATTGGCTGCACCTTCTTCTGGAGGGGCATCTGGAAGAGGTATGTCATCCTCCCCATCAATAATGAGGTAGCCCAGCCTCTCTGTCTCCCATTGTAGAATTAGTGAATGTCTTAAGATCCTTCAGCCCATTCCAACAATAAACCAATGCACTAAGGTTATCAGTGCATACACCCAACATTCTGGAAGCTTTAGGTGAGACAAAGCAGGACTTTTACTCTGACTTCGAATGTGTCCTGGAGGAAGACAAACTGATTCTTCTGGGCAACTTCAACACTAGGGATGCAAAGCTTTGTCAATGCATGATCAACAAGGAAGGAATGGGTAAGGTTAATTCCCATAGTGTCCTCCTTCTGACAATATTTTTGGAGCAGAGCCTTGTCATAATGAACATTCTGTTTTACTAGAGACAAGGACAAACCTCACAGCAACATGTATGGTCCAAGCACTGACGCCTGTGAGATTATCATAAAGGCCAAATTTGTCCACACTTCCTGTGCTATGGAGGTTATTGATGACTGTTGGATTGGCCACCTATTTGTCACTATCCACCATGTACCCCCACTGATAAGATAAGATAAGATAAGATATCTTTATTAGTCACATGTACATCAAAACACACAGTGAAATGCATCATACTGAACATACCTGCATCAATGCAGTGTGGCAATCCAATCAAATCAGTGCATCTTTAAATCAGCTTGTTTTTAATTTCACCAATTCTCATCACACAAGCATTCCTCCATTCTGATTGCTAGTTTCGAGAGACAGAACCTGCAAACAAAAAAATTTGAGCAGAAGTCAGAAAAAGCTTGAAATTACTCGCAGAATTCTAATTAAGGTATTTTCTCTGGATGGATACTGTCTAACCTGCTTCATGGTGGCAGCATTTTCTGTTCCTGTTTTTGAACTCCAGCATTTATTTTTGATTTGACACATTTGTAACTTTGAGTGATCAGACCTGTATTCAGCCTGGGCACTCATCACTCCTGAGGTCTCAACTCAGACAGTCAAACTTCAAGTGAGCTGGAATTTTCTGCCCAGTTCTTCCCAGCTTCTTTCAAAGCCTCTCAAAATTACCTCTTTGAAAAAGGCTTTGGTCACTGCTCTTCTTATCTTTGCCTTTGACTCAATATACAGATATTCTCTAATCATAAATTGTCTTTAAGGATGGATTAAAGAAACTGTATTGATGCAAATTGTTGTCATGAAGAGAAATCAAATGGAAAGTCTAGCTGTAGCTAAGCCTCAAAACTGCAGTAAATTCCTCGGTCTGTTTTAATGTTAGCCCAAAATATAGTTATCATTTGAAGACAGTTTTGTAAAGAACCACTGGCGAGGTGCACTTTGTAAGTCAGGGTGGCTCTTCATAGCTCAGAGTGTTTCTAATTTTCACAATACAGTGCAGAGTCAGAGATGAGCTGGCCATCAGAGTCAGTGCACCTGACCTCCTTTTCTGCTGCTGGATTAAGCACTGAATTCATAGCGGAGCATAACCTCCTGTGTGAATGACCAGATGCACTTTATTGGAATGGGTTTGTCGACCTTGGAAATGATGTATACGAGCATCTGGTTTGGTTTGGTTTTCTTTAACCTTAGTAATTTGCATTAATGCTTATCACTTAAATGTGTTTTTAAATAAATGTCATTATTTTTAATAGTTTAAAATATTTTTATTCAGTTAACTAAATCCTTTGAACTGCTATTAATTTTTTTTCTGATCATCAGAGACATTTAAATGCAGTTCACAAGACTTCGATAGTGGCATAATGTCGAAAGCTCATCATGGTATTTGGGGTAGGGCCCAGGATCTACCACCCAAGGCCTGGAATGGTTCACTTCATGGGACAACTGTGGCAGAGACCTGGAGGGCATTTCTACCCAAGCAGCTACAACAAGTAGTGGGGCTATGGGAATAATGTGGATGATGAAGAGGGGCTGGATTGAGCATGATCAATCTAATATTGATGGAAGGTTAAATATTGGCAAGTTCAGAAAGAGAACTCCAGTGTTTTTCTTCAAATATGCCATGGGATACTTAGTTTCCACCTTTGAGGGCTGATGATATATTAGTTTAACTCCAGTGGCTTGACACTCAGGATATCGCTGGAGTGGCTGCCTGGAGTGGAACTTCAAGCCAAAACATTCTGAGCCAGAAACAAGAATGCAGCCATTGACCTAAAGCTAGCACATTGCATTGTTATCGTTACAGATGCTGATGGATTTTGTGGAATTGCTCTATCATCTGTTTTTATCTGGAAATTGTGTAGAATGGAACATCTATTATCAATGGGAAACGATTCAGCACAGACATCTACCTATCAAGTCTGTGCTGACTCTTTCCCCAGTCATTAATCCTATCGCTGATGTTTTTCTCCTCCAATTCTGTTCTGAAAACTGTTAGTGTGTTTGTATCCACCGACATATCAGGCATTGCATTTTTAACCCTAACATTCATTGCATTAAAGAGTCTTCCTTCATGTTGCTTCTGATCCTTTTGCTAATCAACTTAAATCAGTACTCTCTCAATGTTAATACTTCATTTACAAAAAAAATGCTTCTCTTTATTTAGTCTTTATAAACATGTCCTGATTTTAAAAGCCTCTAATGGTGGTAGAGCAGGAATGTAGTTCTGCCGCTTCCATTCAAACACTGTTTCTGCCCCGATTGTGTCAGTCAGGGTGATTTCAATTCTAACCCAAACATTCTAATGCTTTTCATCTTTGAGAAAAAAGGAAGTTAATTGATTTTTTTCTTCATGCATGTTTCTTTAAAGAAAACATCTAGGAGAGAAACAAGATGAGTGAGGAGTTATTTGCTTTCTTATCACCCACCCTGGTGAAAGAACCACCTCCATCAGATGACTTACTTAGTAAAATTATAATTTTGTAGCCATTAGTGAGACTTGGTTGCAGGAGGGGCAGGGCTGGCAGCTCAATGTACCGGGGATCTGTTGTTTTAGACATGATAGAGGAGGAGGTATTAAAGGGGGAGGGGTAGCATTACTCAACAGGGAAAATGTCATGGCAGTGCTCAGAGAGGGCATACTGGAGGGCTCGACTACCAGGCAATTTGGGTGGAACTGAGGAATAAGAAAGGGATGACCACGTTAATAGGACTATATTATGGACCTCCAAATAGTTAGCAGGATTTAAAGGATCAAATTTGTAGACAGATGGCAGACAGTTGTAGAAAATATAAAGCCGTGATTGTAGGTGATTTTAACTTTGCACATATTGACTGCAACTCCCATGCTGTAAAAGGACTGGATGGGATAGAGTTTGTCAAATGTGTTCAGGAAAGTTTCTTTAATCAATATGTTAAGGTCCCAACTAGAGAGAGCGCAATACTGGATCTCATCTTAGGGAATGAGACAGGGCAGGTGTCAGAAGTGAGGGTAAGGGAACATGATCATAATTCCATTAGTTTCAAAATAATTATGGAGAAGGATTGGTCTGGTCCTCAGGTTGAGATTCTAAGCTGGAGGAACGCCAATTTTGATGGCATCAGAAGGGATCTGGCAGGCGTGCATTGGGATAGGCCGTTTTCTGGCAAAGAGATGCTTGGTAAGTGGAAGGCCTTCAGAAGTGGAATATTGAGAGTACAGAATCTGCATGTTCCTGTTAGAATAAAAGGCAAGGCTAACAGGTTTAGGGAACCTTCGTTATTAAGGGATATTGAGGCCCTGGTAAAAAAAAAGGAGGTGCATATCAGGTACAGGCAGTTAGGATCAAATAAGGTGCTTGAGGAATAAAAGAAATGCAAGAGAACACTTAAGAGAGAAATCAGGAGGGCGAAAAGAAGACATGAGGTTGCTCTGGCAGACAAGGTGAAAGAGAATCTCAAGTGTTTCTATAGCTATATTAAGAGCAAAAGGATAGCAAGGGACAAAATTGGTCCTCTTGAAGATCAACGTGGACATTTATGTGTGGAGCCAAAAGAGATGGTGGACATCTTAAATTAATTTTTTTTATCTGTATTTACTTGACAGACATTCACAGAGTCTATAGAACTGAGGAAAAAGAGTAGTGAGGTCATGAAACATATCTGGATTACAGAAGAAGAGGTGCTTGCTGTCTTGAGGGGAATTAAGGTGAATAAATCCCCAGGGCCTGACAAAGTGTCTTCTTGGACCTTGTGGGAGGCTAGTGCAGAAATTGCAGGGGCCCCGGCAGAGATATTTGGAACGTCCTGAGCTACGCGTAAGGTACCAGAGGACTGGAGGATAGCCAATGTTGTTCCGTTTTTTAAGGAAGCTTCTAAGAATAAATAATGAAATTATAGGCCAGTGAGCCTGACATCAGTCATGGGTAAATTACTGGAAGGTATTCTGAAGGACAGGATATATATGTATTCGGATAGACAGGGCCTGATTAGGGATAGTCAACATGGCTTTGTGCACAGCAGGTCATATCTAATCAATTTTATAGAGATTTTCCATGAGGTTACCAGGAAGGTTAATTAAGGGAAGGCTTTAGCAAGGCCTTTCACAAAGTCCTGCATGGGAACCTGGTCCAGAAGGTTAAGTCGCTTGGCATTCTTGATGAAGTAGTCAATTGGATTCAATGTTGTCTTAGGGGGAGATGCCGGAGAGTTGTAGGAGATGGTTGTCTCTCTGATTGGAGGCCTGTGACTCGTGGTGTGCTGCAGAGATCAGAGCCGCGCCTGTTGTTGTTTAACATCTATATTAATGATTTAGATAATAATGTGGTAAACTGGATCAGCAAATTTGCGGATGACACTAAGATTGGGGGTGTAGTGGACAGCAAGGAAGGCTATCAAAGCTTGCAAAGGGATCTGGACCTGCTGAGAAAATGGGCTGAAGAATGGCAGATGGAATTTATTGCAGATAAGTGTGAGGCGATGCACTTTGGGAGGACAAACCAGGGCAAGACAATGAATGGTAGGGCTCTGAGGTGTGCGTTAGAACAAAGGGACCTGGGAATACAGATCCGTAATTCCTTGAAAGTGGCATCAGAGGTAGATAGGGTGTAAACAGAGCTTTTGGCACGTTGGCCTTCAGAAATCAGGGCACAGAGTACAGGAGTTGGGATGTTATGTTGAACTTGTACAAGACATTGGTGAGGCTGAATTTAGAGTATTGTGTGTAGTTCTGGTCACCTACCTACAGGAAAGATACCAATAAGCTTGAAAGAGTGCAGAGAAAATTTACATGGATATTGCTGGGGCTTGAAGACCTGAGTTATAGGAATAGGTTGAATAGGTTAGGATTTTATTCCCTGGAGTGCAGGAGAATGAGGGGAGATCTTATAGAAGTATACAAAATAATGAGGGGTACAGATAGGGTGAATGCATGCAGGCTTCTTCCCCTCAGGTTGGGTGAGACCAGAACTAGAGGTCAGCTTAGGGTGAAAGGTGAAATATTTAAGGGGAATCTGAGGGGGAACTACTTCACTCAGAGGGTGGTGCGAGTGTGGAATGAGCTGCCAGTGGAAGTGGTAGATGCGGGTTCAACTGTAACATATAAGAGAAGTTTGGATAGGTGTATGGATGAAAGAGGTATGGAGGGCTATGGTCTGGGTGCAGGTAGATGGGACTAGGCAGAAAACCAGGCCAACATGGACTAGATAAGCTGAAGGGCCTGTTTCTGTGCTGTAGAAGTCTATGTCTCTATGACTCTAAAACATGATGGGCAGTTGGAAGATGTCACATTGTTTAGTCTTGTTTGGCCAGGAGGAGGAGTGCTCACCTAGGCTCCACAGGAAAAATATGGGTCTCTGCCATGTCCATTTCCCAGTCAGGATCGCCTTTTAAGCACCTGATGTTGTGCTAACCCAGAGCTGATGAGCTGCAGCATTCACAGATCACTGACTATTTATTAATAAGATCTGATCTTCAAAACTGATGAACCTCTGATGATAATATCAAGTGCACCAGCCAATGCATCTCATTGGTCAGCTGTCCAATCCCGCCTTTATTCTCACAGGAACTGACTACTACCAACAACAATAGAGGCATAGAGACCAATAGTGTGGAAAAAGACCCTTCAGCCTGCTGAGTCCATGCTGGTCATAATCCTACATTTTTTAAATGGGATTAATGCAGGATTATGACCAGCATGGACTCAGCAGGCTGAAGGGTCTTTTTCCACACTATTGGTCTCTATGCCTCTATTTCTTGTTGTCCAAAAAATGGTAGTAAGGTAATTATTTACCTACAAAATTCAACTGACGTGCATTTGTAAGTAGCAATATCATTCACTATACACCATCTCCTTCTTCAAAAAAACCTCAATATTTCTTTTTGTGAATACATCTTCTGACACTTATGCTCTAGCAGTTCTTCAATAAGTATTAATCATTTAACAATTAAAACAACTGGGCCCAACCAAAAACAAAATCCATCAATAAATGGTCTGAATGGTAGAAATAAAGCTGGTAAATTCAGTGGACTGCACATGATAAGGTGAGATAAGATAAGACAAAATTTCTTTATTAGTCACATGTACATCAAAACACACAGTGAAATGCATCTTTGCGTAGTGTTCTGGGGGCAGCCCGCAAGTGTCGCCGCTCTTCCGGCGCCAACATAGCATGCCCACAACTTCCTAACCCATACGTCTTTGGAATGTGGGAGGAAACCAGAGCACCCGGAGGAAACCCACGCAGTCACGGGGAGAACATACAGACAGCGGCCGGAATTGAACCCGGGTCGCTGGCACTGTAATAGCATTACGCTAACCGCTACACTACTGTGCCTGACGTGAACAACCAAAGTCATATTGCAGTTCTGGGCAAAAATATCAAACTCAGTGTAGGATTTTGATAAGAGCTTGAGAACTTCAGATAAAAACTTAGTGCATATATCATGAGACAGAAAATTCAATATAATGGATGCACATAATTGCATTATTGTGAAATATGTGCCAAGAAAGTGGATTTCACCTGTTCTTGGTCTGCTGAAACATCATTTTGTTTGGTGTGAGAGTCAGATTAGGTGCCTCTCAAGAAATTGTGAAGTTGATTGAAGAAATACCAGAAACAGCATTAAAGTGGTTTACATCCAGAAAGAACTTAAAAAGCAGGAACTGCACTTTCTTGACAGAACTGCAACCTTTTCAGCACAGCTGCCAAGACCTTCCTGCACAGCCATCACAGAAGGGCATCGGTCCTTAAAAGCTCACTCCCCCAGGCAGCCAGACAGCAGCAACACACACCACAGCTGCCTTTAACGAAAGAGAGACAGAGAGAGAGTCCCTATCCTCAGAGAGGGATATCAAAATCTTTGTCAATGAGATAGATGCCAGGAGGGAGGTCCTGTACACTAAAGAGGTCACGAGGCCTGTCACAGCCACAATTTGAAGGGTTTGGTGAGAGGAAGCTTGACTTGACTCCTCCAGGAGTGAGAATCCCAACTCAATGGAGCAATGCCATAACCGTGGAAAGGCTGTTCCCTTACACAGAAATACAAACACACAAAATGTGAGACTCACAAATACCTTAACCTTGCTATTCTATTCCTCCACACCCCACGCACCCATATCTCATCATCTCCCACACTTTTCTCACCTCACCACCTTCCACACAGTGGTCACAACTCCCAGTGACAAGAATGAAAAGGTCATTCAACATCCTTCATCTCCTCCACTTTGGTTAAAACAGGGTAGAGTAGAAGAGAGGCCACCCACATGGGAGAAGCATCCTCACATGTGCAGTGCCTCCCTAGGCTTGGAATGACCATCTGAAATGTAACTAGTAACTGCAAATGAATGTGAATATTTTCTGTAAAGAGATTTCCTGCAAGAATATATGTCATGTTTTCAGCCCACATGTACTGCATTTAAAGTATGCAGATTTTTTTTGGTAAAAAAATTGTGGTCTTTCACTGCTTCTTATATCCCTTGATGCTCTGCTCCAGTTCAAATGTTCACCAACATGGCATCTTTGGATTCCTTCACTGAGATCAAAAGAGAGCATAAGATTCCATCTCATTCCATTTCAAATCCTATCTGATAATGCTTCCATTATTTTGTCTATATTTACATTTGATGAACAAACTTAGTGTTATGTAATTATTTACAAAAGACAAGCTGATTCCACAAGAGTGAAACTTGAAACAGTCTGATTGACAAACAAATAAAATGTGACGACAGTGAGGTGTTCACATCAGAGGATTCAATCCATTGTATTGAGAAATAGTCTAAAACAGGCAGGCAAAAAGGATTGTATCTTGTAACTGGCATTCAGATTGCTACTTGGTGAGCTATACTGGAAGAAGTGCTGAGCTTGGTACATGAAAATTTTAGCTGAGAATTTCTGCACTTAACCGTTGAAAGCCTTGATACTATCAGTACCTACACAACAGAAAAGAAGTACAGAGGAAAAGGCTTTCTGAAACCCAGCTATCCTTCATCTTTTATCTAGTCTATTCATGGTAGGGACTAGACAGTGATTTGACTGATAAAAAACATAGATGAGTCAATTTAATTATTGAATGATTAAAATGATTGGGCATTGTCAGACAAGAAGGAAATTACTTAAGTCAAAAAGAAATAAACAGCATTGAACACTTGGACACACTTTAATAACTACTAAGGAATGTTTTATTTTTTTAATAATAAGTTGTTAGGGAGAACTATCACTGTGATTTTTAGGAAGGAAGAATTTTGATCATTCAGATTTAGAAGCGGTAAATGTCTTTTTGTCACAGTGATGTGACTTCCTAGGATTTCAGACCTCTGAGGTTATTATGGTTTGTAATAGAAAAGTGCCTTCACAAAATAAATTCCATTGTCATCATTAACAGGAGGTCAAGATATTTTCACAGTATAACTGTGTGTAAACATTTCCCATTTTCTAGCTATCTTTTTAGGTAGGGGGTAGTTGCATTAAATGGACTGTATGGTAGTGTCAGCAGGTTGTACCAAAATTCATTTCAATGAATGGATTCTAAAAGCAAAGTCCACTTGGGAATGAAGTAGTTTTGTTGTTAATTATTAGCACAGAGGTTGATTATATAATTTATACGGAATGTACAACACAGAAACTGGATATTCACCACTACCAATCCATGTCGCCTACACTCCACTCAAGCTTCCTCCGGCCTTTCCTCATTCCAACGATTATTCTCAACACTGGTGCCCCACAAGGCTGCGTCCTCAGCCCTCTACTCTACTCCCTATACACTCAAGACTGTGTGGCCAGATTCTGCTCTAACTCCATCTACAAGTTTGCAGATGATACCACCGTTGTAGGCCGTATCTCAAACAGTGATGAGGCAGAGTACAGGAAGGAGATAGAGAGCTTAGTGGAATGGTGTCATGACAACAACCTTTCCCCTCAATGTCAACAGAACAAAAGAGCTGGTCATTGACTTCAGAAAAGGGGGCGGTGTAGATGCACCCATCTACATCAATGGTGCTGAGGTCGAGAGGGTTGAGAGCTTCAAGTTCCTGGGAGTGAACATCACCAACAGCCTGTCCTGGTCAAGTCACGAAGATGCCATGGCCAAGAAAGCTCACCAGTGCTTCTACTTCCTCAGGAGGCTAAAGAAATTTGGTTTGTCCCCTTTGACTCTCACCAACTTTTACCGATGCACCATAGAAAGCATCCTATCTGGATGTATCACGGCTTGGTACGGCAACTGCTCTGCCCAGGACCACAAGAAACTGCAGAGTTGTGGACACAGCTCAGCACAACACGGACACCAGCCTCCCCTCCTTGGACTCTGTCTTTACCTCTCGTTGTCTTGGTGAAGCAGCCAGCATAATCAAAGACCCCACCCACCCGGGACATTCTCTCTTCTCACCTCTTCCATTGGGTAGAAGATAAAGGAGCCTGAGCGCACGTACCACCAGACTTAAGGACAGCTTCTACCCCACTGTGATAAGACTATTGAACAGTTCCTTTATACAATGAGATGGACTGTAACCTCACAATCTACCTTGTTGTGACCTTGCACGTTATTGTCTACCTGCACTGCACTTTCTCTGCAGCTGTGACACTTTACGCTGTACTGTTATTGTTTTTACCTGTACTATATCAATGCACTCTGTACTAACTCAATGTAACTGCACTGTGTAATGAATTGACCTGTACGATCGGTATGCAAGACAAGTTTCTCAGTACAAGTGACAATAATAAACCAATACCAATACCATTACCAAGCAGACTTCAAGCCATAAGAGTTCCCTCAATACTTCTCCATATTATTTATTTATTTATGTTTTGCCACAAGAAACCAGAATTCTCCTTGTATCAACTTATGATGCACTTTGGCTAATCTTCTAGACAAAAATATTCAATATTTATCTCCCTTTTTTGGCCTTGGCTCCTTCTTTTCCTGCCTCTCCTCTCTCTTCATTCTCACTACCTCTACAGTGCCACTTGCCTTCTCTTCAACCACTGACCATCCTTCTTCCCCCAACCCCAATCTCCAGCTATTGTTTTCTTCTCTCAAGGTCCCAGACTGAATCCCTCACACTATGCCACTTCCCACTTGTACGTTTCTCAGCATTTTCTAACAGACCATTTATGACCTGGAAGGCTTGAAAAACCCAAATGTCCCAAACCTTTTCTTTGCTGATCTTTTGCTTTGCATGACCATGAGTGATCGGTTCACTAACACGCTACCTGTATGTACCAGGCAAGCCACTAAGGGCCCTAGCCTTTATGGAGTGATAACTGCCTCCACCCTTCAGTATTCCCCTCCAGAATGTCGTGAGCACAATCCTCTGCTATTTTACTTATTTATTGCAGTTGACCATGTTGACATTCTGGTTTTGACATAAAAATTGCTCAGAGAATCATAGAGTCATAGATTTGTGCAGCATATAAATAGGCCCTTCGGCCTAACTTGTTCATGCCGACCATGATGCCTAGCTATACTAATCCCATTCCCCTGCATTCAGCTAGTACCTCTACTCCTTTCCAATCCAAGTACCTGTCCAAGCACCAATTAAACATTGTAATTGTATCTGCCTCCACCACTTCATCTGGCAGCTTGTTCCATAAAACCACTACCCTCTGTGTGAAAAAATTAGCCCCTCAGATCTCCTTTAAATTTCTACCCTCTCACCTTAAACCTATGCCCTCTAGTTTTTGACTTCCTCACTTTAGGAAGAAGACTCTATCTACCTGATCTGTGACCATCATACTTTTATAAACTTTTCCGCCTCTTACGTTCCAGTAAGAATAAACTCAACCTCTGCAATCTGTCCTAATATGTAAAGCCCTCCCTTCAAGGCAACAGCCTGGTGAATCTTTTCTGCAATCTTTCTAATGCTACCATATCCTTCATGTAGGGTGGTGACCAGAACTGTACACAATATTCCAAGTGCTGCCAGAACAATGATTTGTACAGCTGCAACGTTACATCCCAACTCTTATATCCAGTGCCTTGGCCTATGAAGACAGTCATGCCAAATTCCTTCTTCACAACCCTATACACCTGTGTCACCTTTTTCAAAGAGCCATCAACCTGCACCCCAAGGTCCTTCTGCACGACAACATTCCTGAGGTCCCTGCCATTTACTGTAAATGTCCTGTTAGTACTTGATGTCCCAAAATGCATTTCCTCACACTTGTCTGGATTAAATTTCATCTGTCAATGCTCCACCCAACTGGTCTATGTCCCTCGACATCCATTCACTACCTTCGTTATCTTACTACATCACCAGCTTTTGTGTTGTTAACAAACTTACTCATCAGTCCACCTACGTTCTCATCTAAGTCACTGGTTACAGACTTCCAGTCAGAAAAACACCCCTCGACCACTACCCTCTGGATGCCAACAACTTTCCTCTTACTGAACTCCTTCCTCAAGCAAGTTGTTTTACTATTGGTGAATTGGCCTCTGTCACCGGCTTTCTTGGTCACTCTTATTTGGACCTCTGGTACCACAATGTCACTTATTTTAATCTGTATTTCTGTTTCTCTTTTGCTTTTGCCTTTGAATGTATTGGTCTCTAGCCCTTCTCAATTTATTTTGGCCACATAAAAGCTCCAATTTGTAATAATTTCCTGGATCATGTCACTGTAGTAAATTGCTTTTAGTACAATTTCGTTACTGTAGTCTCCTCCACTTGAATGGTCCTGATCAGCAACAGTGCCCTTATTGACCACTTTAGTGCATCACCCACTACCCACATCCCCTACTTTCTTCAAGTCTCAGGAAACTCCCAGGTCACCTCATTAGCCAAGCTCCAATCACTAGACATTAATCATACATTACTGGGGCACATTTGAAGCTTTCTCATTCCATTCAGTTATCTCATCCTAAGGATAACATTCACCATCTCCTACATTGGTCATTGATAATAATCCCTTTCATTTTCTTATACCTTCCTTATTTTGGTATTGGTATTGGTTGGTATTGGTTTATTATTGTCACTTGTACTGAGGCACAGTGAAAAACTTGTCTTGCATACTGATCGTACAAGTCAATTCATTACACAGCGCAGTTACATTGAGTTAGTACAGAGCGCATTGAGGTAGTGCAAGTAAAAACAATCACAGTACAGAGTAAAGTGTCACAGCTGCAGAGAAAATGCAGTGCAGGTAGACAATAAGGTGCAAGGTCACAAGGTAGATTGTGAGGTTAGAGTCCATCTCATTGTATAAGGGAACCATGCAATAGTCTTATCACAGTAGGATAGAAGCTGTCCTTAAGCCTGGTGGTACGTGCCCTCAGGCTCCTATATCTTCTGCCTGATGGGAGAGGAGAGAAGAGAGAATGACCCGGGTGGGTGGGGACTTTGATTATGCTGGCTGCTACACCAAGGCAGCGAGAGGTAAAGACAGAGTCCAAGGAGGGGAGGCTAGTTTCTGTGATGTGCTGGGCTGTGTCCACAACTCTCTGCAGTTTCATGCAGTCCTGGGCAGAGCAGAGCAGTTGCCATACCTGTGAAGATACAGAAGGAAGTCATTCAGTCCATTGAGTTTACGTCAGTGCTCAGAGGAATCCCATTCTCTCACTGTCCTGTAGCCTATTCTCTTGTGACATTCTCATCAATTCCCTTCTGATTCTCCAGCCATCCACTGACACTGAGATGATTTATAGTAGCCAATTAACCTACCGACCAGCATTTGGGATGTGGGAGGAAACTAAAATATCCAGGGGAAACCCATTTGGTCATGGGGAGAATGTGCAAGCTCTGCATACACAGAGCCAGGGGTCAGGATCAAACCTGGGTAACTGGAGCTGTGAGGCAGCAGCACTCCCTGCTGCACCACAGTCCCATAAGCTAAATAGGAACTTGAATATAGCTAATGTACAATTTACTTCACTATTCAATGCTATATTTGACTCTACAGAGCTTTGGCCACTGCCAAATCTGCCCAACTCTCTAGGGTCATCCTTTAGTTGACAATAGTTAATAGTAATAATAATATCTTCCTCTTCTTGGATAAAAAATGCGCCTTAACTCCAGTCTCCTCATTAATTATCTCCGAACACCCTCCCAACTCTTGCATACTCTACAATTCCTTCTGCAGAAATGACTAAAAAGCACCTAACTAAACTTAACAGTAAAAGTAATCATTCTTTATTACAGAAGTAAAATTCTAGTCAACTTCAAGGTTACAGGCAGCATTGAGGTATAGATGAAAATGGTTAATGTTCTGAAGGATTGCTTCCTCCAAGTATTCACAAGGGAAGATGTGAGTAACATGCCTTCCTCCAGACAAAGAAAAGAAAAATAAAATCAATGACTTTGATATAAATGAGGTGGAAGTCTTAGACAGGTTAAGAGGGCTCAAAACAAATAAATCACCAAATATAGAAGTTACTTATTCCAAATCCCAAAAGCTACAAGTAAGGAGATATGTAAAGGAGATGCTGTACATTGGAGAGTTACCAGTAGATTTTAAACTGTCTAAAGTGGAAACTGTTTTATTAAAGTTGACAAATTCAACACAGATAACCATTAAGAGAGACACAAGAGATTGCACATGCTGGAATCTGGAGCAACAAACAATCTGCTGGAGGAACTCAATGGGTCGAGTAGCATCTGTGGGAGGAAAGGAATTGTCAACGATTCAGGTGGTAGTACTACTTCAGAAGGAAAAGGCAGACATTAATTCAATATTATATTATTCTAAATATGCCATTTAAAATTATAAGAATCTATCAATCATTTGCAAGTATTTGGGATAAGCTACAGAAATAGATTTTTAAAATATCTTGACTGAAAGAACCCTTTGAGGGACTACAAAGTGAGTGTGCCAGGGTTCGCTTGGCATTGCTGTTTCTCATTTACACTGATGGTTTGAAATTTAATGTAAGACGGGTCAGATTTGCTGATGATACAAAAATGGATGGGTCAGAAAATTACATCACATTAATGACTGAATAAGTTGGACAATATAATCTTACATACAAATCAATAGGAGAGAGATGAAATGCAGGAAAAGAGGAAAAATAAGCACATTAAAGCACAAAAAAATCATATTGAACAAAGAAAGTTAATTTGCATTCTTCTCGTCTGCTTCAATCACACAAATTCATGAAAATGGCTTAGAACCACAAAATTCCTAACCATGTTCCTTAGGATCAGCCATAATGAAATGAAAAATGTTTTACTATTAATGTAAATCAATTAAAATCTCAATAGATATAAACACAGCACTTTTACAAAATGTACTTCTTCAAGTGTTTTCACCATGTTCTAAAGTATCAACTAACAAGTGTCTTTTATGTTCTGAAGATACTGTTAATTAATGTTTTCTAAAAATAATTTATTGCATAATCCATAAGGAGTTTAAGGTACACTAAAGGTAAAAGGCAAACAATGTTAAACCAAGCAGTGGACAAGATAAGTATTACACTGCAGTTGGTTTATCTATGGATACTATTAGACATCATATTCATAAATCAGAGTGAGGACTGGCAACATTCATCTTTGAAATGGGAAAAGAACATGCACCATGTGCAATATCTTGCATTTCTCAGTCATTGGACAAATTTAGATATATCTTTCTGACTGATTTAGTCAGCTGCCTAAGTTTGCACGAAGTAACACTTCACCCTTTGACTGCTGAGCTTTAGCAGCTTTGAAAACATAAGTCAACCAAAATGTGCATATTGACTCCAGGGATTTAATTTGCAGAGTAATACTGGAACCAACTGTGGAAATGTAATGAATGAAGAATTGGGTAGTTATTATTTTAAAATTAGTGTGATACTCAAAGAGTAGATATCCAGAGAAAGGTTTGGGAATTGAAAGTATCAACAGAATCTTTTCCACCTTCTAATCTATGACACTTAGTGTATTCAATGCCTATAGGTCAGTTGCAATTTTAGTACATTAATAATCCTGTTGAATAAGTTTCACATGATTTAGCAATGAAACCTTTGCAATAAAGAAAAAACATAAAATAAACAAAATTCTGCCATCCCACAATTATCCATAGACAACAAATAGATTAACATATTCACCAATACAAACCTCATATGTAGAACTGAGTAAACCTCACTCCAGCATATGTTATATCTGATTGTCTGCTGATACTACTACTTTTACGGCTTGAAATTAAATAATTGACAATTTATATTTATGTGTTGCCAAAAATGATCCACCTTTTCCAGGGTCAAGAGTGGACCTTAATTGTCAGATGGGTTGGTAACTGATTTTTTTGTTGCACATGTTTAGATAAGATAAGATATCTTTATTAGTCACATGTACATTGAAACACACAGAGAAGTGCATCTTTTTGCGTAAAGTGTTCTGGGGCAGCTCGCAAGTGTCACCATGCTTCCGGCGCCAACATAGCATGCCCACAACTTCCTAACCTGTACGTCTTTGGAATGTGGGAGGAAACCGGAGCACCCAGAGAAAACACACGCAGATACGGGGAGAAAGTACAAACTCCTTACAGACAGCAGCTGGAATTGAACCCGGGTCGCTGGCGCTGCAAAGCGTTACGCTAACCGCTACACTACCGTGCTTGCCCACAAGTGAGAAATTTCTGCACTGGCCAGGAATTGAACTCGGGTCTCCCGCGTGGCAGGTGAGAATTCTACCCCTGACACGTCAGTGAATGAATCAACGATACCCTGGAGTAAGTGTCTCCTGCATTTGCAGCTCAGTAACTGAAGATGGAGTGACCTTGGTATAGGACCGAAATCAACGTAGGCTAAACAATTTCCCACTCGCCCTGCAGATTACTCCACTCCAGGTCAGGGAGAGCATTACAGAAGAAGGGTTGAGAAAATGTTAGGGTTCAGCCTTCCTTGACATCTGTCTCCATTGAGACCTCTGGACCTATGGATAAAATCACACCCTGAATGAAGAAGTACATGTGAATCACTGCATCAACAGGAAGGATGTTGGAAAGGGATCAGGTAAAAGGGCAGGTGATGTATCTGCTGTGGTTTCAGGGAAGGTAGAATCAAGGGTTGAATCCTCCTGGATCTGGAATTAAATAACTCTGCCAGGAATGGGAATCAGACGACCTCTGAAGAATGGCAATCAAATTGTCCTCACCTCACAACAGTAAGCATAACTTCCCTTGGCTCTGGCCAAACCCACAGGGATTGATAACTAGTTACTCTCAAGGTCTGGTAAACAACCTGTCATAGTCCAACTAACTCAGCAGCGGGAGTCTATAAAGATAAGATAAGATATTTATTTATTAGTCACATGTACATCGAAACACACAGTGAAATGCATCTTTTTGCATTACTGAGAAGGCAGTCCACAAGTGTTACCACTCTTCTGGCGCCAACATAGCATGCCCACAACTCCTAACCTGTAGTGGGAGGAAACTGGAGCATCCGGAGGAACACGGGTTTCCTCCAGGTGCTCCAGTTTCCTCCCATATTCCAAAGACATACCGGTTAGGAGTTGTGGGCATGCTACGTTGGCACCTATAGTCAGTCCAAGTCACCCGCCTCTGCTGATCATTTCCAGCCTGTTGATTCGGCTACTGAGTGGGAAAAGCACTTGGAGAAAAGATTTTTCTTGTGCCAGAGGCAGAGCTGGAATGACATGTTTGAAATCCCAGACTTCCTGACATTCAGAACAAAGCTGAAGACACAAGAGACTGCAGATGCTGGGATCTGGAGCAACACACAAAAGCGCTGGAGGAACTCAGCAGGTCAGGCAGCATCCATGGAAGGGAATGGACTGCCAATGTTTCAGGTCGAGACCCTTCATCTGTACTGCTAAGTCCAGCCCAGATGAAGGGTCTCAACGTGTGCTTGACCTGCTGAGTTCCTCCAGTGTTGTTTTTTGTGTGTTTTTTTTCTTTGTGTTTTTTCTTTATGTGTTGCTTCAGAACAAATCTCCTTCACTCTGCTCACAAAAGCAACCCCAGTCAAGGTTGAGGCCATTGCTTCAACCTGACAATGGTCTGAAATTAATGGCACTGTTCACTATCTAAATACACAGTCCAGAGAAAGCTTTTGAGTTTCTATTATTTGTTTTAAATGCAATCAAAATATCCAAAATCCTACAAATCAATCCTTCACGTTTGTTCGCTCCTTCGCTGGTGATATATTCTGAATAAACTAGTAGCTGCTTTTGGAAAGGGATCATTCCTTTCACTGCCTCATCATTCAACAACTTAAGCTGTTCCTTATATGAACTTGTGACATTGGGATTATTATTGGGAATAATTATTTGGCATAATGACACAATGCACGGGCCTTCAATGCCACCTGCCACACACATGGTTTGTAGTTTTGATTCTCCCACAAGGAAAGCTAATTCAGCTCCGCCAAGGTTGGAGTGATGCCAGTGGAAGCTATACTTCACACCAGGGAAAGGAAGGAACAGGTAGAAAGCAGGACGATGGAAATCTGCACAAGAATGACATCTTAATTATGTGGGATAGAAAAATCCATAAAGAGCAAAGTATGAAAACCCTTCTTAAATGAAAAAAAAAGGTATTTGTTCTCATTCCTCAAGAGAAATCTTGGGAGAAGAAAAATATTGTGAAAATGTACCATCCTCATGAAGAAAGCTGTGGTAAAACTGATGCTTTCAGAATGCAAGCCAATGACTTAAATCAGTTTCACTGCAACATTACATTACATGTGAGTAATGTCACCACTACAGAAACAATACCTCTTCTGTTTTTACACTTCCCCAACCAAATTATATTTTCCAAATACTTTGTTCCTCTAATTAGTAAGTCCTGCTGGATGTTCATATGGCGTTGTCTGATAATGGTGATTCTTACACTGTTTAGAAAGCCTGCAAGCACACCATAAAGAAACAATTGTATTTTCCCAGTGAAAGCTTTGTCTGGTGATGAAAAACATCATCAGTGATTGAGTCAAATGTTTTTCCAAAACCTACCATCTACACCAATTGAACCTGTTGAACCAGTCCAGTTTGTTACCACCACCCCCACCACAACTGCTCACCTACTTGTTCATTAATAGATTAAAGCCTGTGAGAAAATCAGACACAATCTACATCCTACAGCAGGAAATAAGGTCTTTAAATTGATACAGAAAAGGTACAAAAGATTTACGAGCATCAGACAACATTTTTAAAAGGAGGAAATGACTATGATTTTCTAAATTAGAGAGCAATGTGCATACAACCATGTATTATGCAGTAAAGGATCAGCTGTTTCACAAGAACTTGGACCCCAGCAATCCTAATTGCCCTCCTGTTTCCTGTTATTTTAAGTGTTGAATGATATCAAGGATATGATTCATGTCCAAATGGGTCACTTAGCATTGTAAACTGCAGTATGCAAAGGGAGAGGGAGTTCAAGAAAAGGAATCTTATGCACCTAAGGTAATGACTTTTAACTCTTTTAACACAGCAACATCATTAAATGATAGTTAGGATTGCAATGGATTGGTAGATCAATGATAATAAAATTCATCTTTCAGGCACATTTATCAACAAGACTCTTGTCTGAAAATACAATAGGCGTGGGATCTCATCAATTTTCATTATTGTCCCTGATTGAAATAATTTCCTTTCAAGAGGGGTGATGGTGGGGCCAGCAGTATATTGAAGGGGTCATGAGAGATACAATCCTGACCATATAAATATCCAGTACCACAACTTTCATTCTGCATTTACAAAGCTGCTTGCTTTAAGGTCAGGCCACTTTAGTCGAAGAGTCACAGGTTCATACAGTATGGAAACAGGCCATTTGGCCCACCATGTCAAGGACGACCCATCCACACCAGTCCCATCTTCCAGCATTTGACCCATAGCCTTCTATGCCTAGTCGATTCAAGTGCTCGTCTAGACAATTCTTAAGTGTTGTCAGTGATTCTGCATCCACCAATCTCTCAGGCAGTGTATCCCAGGTACTCACCACTCTCTGGGTGAAAAAGGACCCCCTCAGTTCCCCTCTAAATCACTTACCCCCTTCTCTAAATCTATGTCCTCTAATTTTATCTGTTTTTGATATGGGGAACATTTTTTTGCAGTGTACCCTTCTCTATCACCCTCATAATTTTATATTCCTCAAACATGTCACGCTACTTTGAGCAAACCCTCACTCAAGTACTTGAATAACAGCTGACAAATAGCACATCAGCAAAGGGACTGGGACAATATACTTAACGGAAAAGAGAGCATTGCAGATGCCAAAACTCTAAGATGAACACTAGAAATTGCTGGAAGTACTCACCAGGCAGTATCCATGCAGAAAGAATCAGAGTTAACATATCGGGCCAATGATTTGGAATCTGCAGACATTCTTTATTGTTCAATGGCTTCTTACTGCAAAAATAGGGCCAGAAATTGGCTCCTTTCTTCTTTATACTTTCTTTTAATATGAGAGTATAAAGTCACTGATTAATAGAATCATACAGTACTGAAACAAGTCCTTCGGCTCACCATGTCTATGCTAGCCATTACATACTCACCTATACTAATCCCATTTACCAGCACTTGGTCCATAGCCTTCTGTGCTTGTCCAGATGCTTCTTAAATGTTGTTAAACCATCACCCCAGGCAATGACTTCCATATTCCAACCACCCTCTAGATGAAAACGTTCTTCCATAGATCCCCTCTAAAACTCTTACACCTTGCCCTAAATGGATGCTGTCTGGTTTTAGTTAGTTCTGCAATGGGGAAATGTTTCCTTCTGTCTACCTCGTGTATGCCCCTCATAATTTTGTATACTTCTTTCAGGACCCCCTCACCTCCTCCACTGCAAGGAAAATAAAACACAGCCTATCCAGTCTCTTCCCAGGCAACATCCTAGGGAATATCCTCCACATCCTCTTCAGTGCAACCATGTCCTTCCATGATCTGGCCATTAGTCTGCTGCTGTTTTGAGGATCTGACCCTGATTAGCTACAAGAGAGGCCACACATCATGGCTGCAAAGTTGAGATAATACAAAGTTATGAAAGCACAATTTCAAAGTTAGATTCTTTTTAAGTGAAAATGTAATACTTTTTTTATACCCTAAAGGCGTCTAATTTGCAAATGATCTTGAGTTAAAAAATTACCCGTTTATTGATCATCCACTATTTCTGGTTCTTAAGTCAATTCAATTTTCATTTTAACCTTTTGCCATATCCTCTTATTCACCTTTACCACAAGAGTGAGAGCTGCGGAATTTAAATCTACAGCATCTTTGGTTTGGGAGCAAAGAGAACCAGTTTTGCTCAAGTTTCTTTTATGGCTCACTTTGTCCACCAAATTGGAAAAACTAGTTGTGCATGCAACATTCACATTTCTCAGAGTCTTTATCCTAGGGCAGAAATGTCAAATACTGGAGGGCATACTGTAGCTTTAAGTTGAGAGGGGGAAAGTTTAAAGGAGATTTATGAGGCAAGTTTTTTGTACAGAAAGTGGTGGGTTCCTGGAACGCACTGCCAATGAACTGATGGAAGCAGATCATACAGCAACGTTAAGGAGGCATTTAGACAGACACATGAACAGGCAGGGAATGGAGGGATATGGACCATGTGCAGGCAGATGCACAGTTTAAATCGGCATCATGGTTGGCACAGACATTGTGGGCTGAAGGGCCTGTTGCTGTGCTGTACTGTTCTATGTTCAATGTTCTATGTCATAACTATGCAGTGTAGGCAGATTATGATACTAATCATCATGCAAATCTAACTTGATGCTTATGCTGCCAGATTGGACGGCAATGATGCAACTAATGGTTTTTTTGTTAAATAGACATGGAGAAACTGCCATTTAATCAATAGGCCCAACCTCTCCTACAAAATCTACCATTTAAGATAAGATAAGATCTTTATTAGTCACATGTACATTGAAACACACAGTGAAATTCATCTTTTGCGTAGTGATTTTGGGGGGCAGTCCGCAAGTGTCGCCATGCTTCGGGCACCAACATAGCATGCCCATAACTTCCTAACCTGTACGTCTTTGGAATGTGGTAGGAAACCGGAGCACCCAGAGGAAACTCACACAGACACAGGGAGAACGTACAAACTCCTTACAGACAGTGGCCGGATTTGAACCCGGGTCGCTGGCACTGTAAAGCATTATGCTAACCATTACGCTACCGTGCCTGCTAAAGAGATCCTCATACAGATTTGTTGAGAGCTGGTTTTGCAAACTTTGCTTTGATTTTATTTACTGGATACTGATGGAATCTCAGAAGCCTAGAAAGAATACTGTGATTGAAGGTACCATTTAATTTGATCTTGGACCAGTTGCAAAGAGACATGGGCATTTCAACATGACAGGGAACAGGAGATGACCAACAGAGCAGAGTTACCACCATAAGGAGGGGAAGGGCATTGAGCAGGATGCCCTATGCACAGCAAACATTTATACTACATCAGCTTTACTAAAGAGCTACTCTTGAGGGAGTTCCCTTCTATGAGGAGGTCCTCACAGATATCCACTCCATGCTACACCCAAATCTACAGCCATACAATAGATGTGACAGAGTCAATGACAGGAAAAGTCACTGTTACACCCAATTTCCACATCTTTGGTGCATTCTAGTGTGATGCTGGGGATATCTCATTATATTCAGCACACTGTTCCATTGGCAAAGTACCAGAGAGACTCAATTTAAAGAAAACATTAGTCACTTCTTTTCCTTGGGTAGAGAGCAGGGGATTAATTGACAGTCAGGATTTACAAAGGTAGCATGCTTCCCAATGGTACAAGGAGCCATCAAGATCACCCACGTTGTCTCAAGGACACTATGTTGAGACATACAGGAAATGGATCTGATATCACTCAATAATATCCATTGGCTTGTGACCATGTTCAAAAGATAATGACAGCACACACCCTCAGAGCAGCTGTTACCAGCAATAGGTCATCCGAAAATTAGGCCTTGTAGTCATGCCATTGAAGGAATAATGGAACAGTTAAGGCTGTCTGGGCATTGAAATCATATTAATGAAGTCAAAACATTAATTTGTGAGTCTAATGTTCTGGGTTAAATGGACATGACTTAATTGCACATCACAAGCATCTGTTTTCCCGCACTATCGAATTTAGACCCCATGGATTCTTGTCAATACCTTTCTAAAAATCTTCACAGTATATAATTTCAACTGTTTTTCACCACTGATATCTTCAAATAAAGGCACCAGGCCAGTTAAATGATGTCTCCCTTTCTTAAAACATCCCTTTACCAATAATGGAGTTTGCATATTTATTCATATATAAAGAAATCTTAAATTGATGTTAAAGTAGTTGGTTTCTAATTTGCAGATTTTTGGAGTATATTTTGACTTTTGGTGATGGGGTAAATCAAATAACATCAAATCAGCAATTAATGATTTTTCAATTGAAATGTAAATCGGAAGGCAAAATAGAGTATGAGAGCAAATAGTCACAAAACATAAAGACCGTGTAAGATCTTCAATAGGTATGTGAAAAGGAAAAGACTAGCAAAGGCAAATATGAGTCCCTTATAGACAGAGATAGGTGAATTTACAATGCTGATGTTTTACAGTATTCAAAGTTATGTCTTTTTGTTTAAAATATAGGGGCTTACAGTAGCTTTGAGTCTGATGGAACTCAGCTATATGTATTGGGTTTGCTAGCCTTGCTTGGTACTTTATCCAGGTCAGGATGATATGTTTAGTATTCCAACATGTATCTTCTGTTCTTCAACAATGTTTGGTGTTTTATCCTCATAGATACCAATAACATGTTTGAGATTGTTATATTTACATTATAGTCATTTGGGGTATGGAAAGATTATCAGTGCTTGGACATTTAAAACTGAGGTGTGTAGAAAGTTCTTCTCTCAGTGGGTAGCAAATCTCTGGAGTTCTCTGCCACTGAAGATGGCAGAGGCCAGATCATTAGATATATTTCAGGAGGAATTAGATAAATATCTGAAAGGTTGAGGAATTAAAGGTTATGGAGAAGCAGCACAGCAGGTTCTGAAAGAGTAGATTTTAGTAGTCAAGATCATAGACCATTTTCTTGACAGATTTATGTTTTCAATTCAAGTCGTCATCAAATACCACAGATGATGATATATCACAAAAGCTTGATTTCCAAAGAGGCTGTGAAGCCAACTGATAAAGAAAGGCAAAATAGAGTATGAGAGAAAATGGTCAAGAAACATAAAAAAGTGTGAAAGCGCTTCAATAGGTATGTGAACAGGAAAAGACTAGCAAGGGCAAATGTGGGTCCCCCACAGACAGAACTTACAATGGAGAACAGAGATATTCTAAGGACTCTGGAATTGCCCCTGTGGATTGGAGGATAACAAAACTATTTACAAAGGAAAGTGAGAGGAAACTGGGAACTAGTGAACTGTTAGCATGCAGTATTATAATAGATTCTGGAATCTATAATGATGTATAGATGTAATAATGATGAAGGATGTAACAGAGCAACACTTGGAAAAGGATAGCAGGATTCAGCAAAGTCAGCATGGATCTATGAATGGAAAATCATTTAACTGTTCCACGGGAGTTCTTTGAGGCTGTGACTAGAAGAATAGATAAAGGGGGAACCAGTGAGTGGAGTGTATTTGGATTTTCAGAGGGTCATCAATAAGGTTACACAGTGGAGACTGGTCAGCAAGGCTGGAGCACATAAGAGTTGGGGGTAACATACTGACAGCATGTTTAGTGACAGGGAAAAAGGGTTTTGCAGGTCTAAAGTGGCAGAAACGTAGGAAGCCCAGACTCATTGTTCATCCAGATGATTGTTCTGATGCTCATCAATTATGCTTGCTGCAAGACTGCGTGAAGAAATACTGGGATCTGCCATCAAGAAGAGGAAAACTGAGTGAACAGGTATAAGCTGAACAAAGAGAGTCAGCGTGAATTTGTCATCAACACATTACAGCCGGTTAATCGAATTAATTATTTTGAAAAGGATATTGACATTGTGGACAGATGAATATATACAGATGTTGTCCAAGCAGTAAATATATTGAAACATATTGAAAAACTGTAGATTAATGGAGATGAAGTACAGATCAACTGTGATCTGTTTGGATGACAGAATAGATTCAAGAGGCTGAATGGCTTGTCCCAATTTTCTTCTGACACTGGTCAAGCTGTTCCCATAGGTTTAGAAACAAGACACATTAATAATATTTCTTTCCTTATTCTCTCTTTTATTTTCAAGCATTTAATATTGTGTAATGAAAAGAATCAATTTCCATGCTTCCACTCCAGCTACTGAATCCAATATATTTCAATTAATTACATAATTAATGCAACACGCTTAACACTCTAGAAGCTAATATATAGCATCCATCTCACAAATTAATGCCCCCTAATTGAATAAATGTTCATATAAATATAATACAGTAAGGTAAACTGTGATGAAAATGAAAGTTGAAAATGCATGATTGTTTAAAGAAGTTATGCCAGAATTTGATAGCTCCCAAGGGAAGCATAATGTCTGAATAAACTACATGCTGTGAGGTTAGTGTTACTACTGTACTTTACCTCACTTCTGGAAATGTGCAGCACTGGTTACTGATATAGAAATAAATGAAATCTGATGACTTTATTTTAAGAAGTGTCCTGCAGAACACTGAGTTGTACTAAAAGAGATATTTCTTGATAAATATGATCCTGTACACTTTCAAACAATGGATATCAAGTACTCAATCATACTGTGGAATAGTGATGGCCATATTATTTTTAATCAGGCAAATGATTGAAGAAAATATTTAACTGTTAATGGATTTGCTGTTGATGTTTATTAAACCAATAATCCATCGTATTACATGGCTTCATCAACCCTCAACAGCAAATCTATCATTTTTCTTTTCCCAGTTTCTTTCAATCACCTCTCCAAGAAATACTGGGTTCTTTACCAATGTCATATACTCATATTGACCAAGTGGCTAAATTTTATGTAAGCTTTAGAATAAAGTAAATTGAGCAAGGTATTATTAAGTGTGAAGAAACCACAATCTACTTGGAAAAATAATAAGGTACAGAGATAAAGCAGAATACATTTCAAAATATTTCTGCAACACTCTTGCTGGTGTATATTTCCAGAGACATTAGTCACTGTTCTCTACATCAGTCAAAATGCTATTCTTTATATGGGAAGGTGTAAAGTAAGGGACATGTTTGGTTATAGAACACAGAACATAGAACATTACAGCACAGTACAGGCCCTTCGGCGCATAATATTGTGCCAGCACTTTATCCTGCTCTAAGATCTATCTAACCCTTCCCTCCCACATAGCCCCCCACTTCTCTATCATTCATGTGCCTATCTAAGAGTCTCTTAAATGTCCCTAATGTACCTGCCCTCACAACCTCTGCAGGCAGTGCATTCCACACATCCACCACTCTCTGTGTAAAAAACTTACCCCTGACATCCGCCTTATATCTTCCTCCAATCACCTTAAAATTTTGTCCCCTCGTGTTAGCCATTTTTGCCCTGGGAAAAAGTCTCTGATGTCCACTCGATCTATGCCTCTTATGATCTTGTACACCTCTATCGTCACCTCTCATCCTCCTTCGCTCCAAAGAGAAAAGCCCTTACTCACTAAACCTATCCTCATAAGACATGCTCTCCAATCCAGGCAGCGTCCTGGTAAATCTCCTCTGCACCCTCTCTAAAGCTTCCACATCCAGGTATTATATTGCCAGGTATGTCAGGTATCACATGTCAGGTAATATATTTGAACCCAATCTTTCTTTTACCTTGTTGTCCAAACTGCATTTACTTTTCCAATAGCATTGGAATTAAGAGCAGACATTCTGCTTAGCATGTCATTATTGACCAGCAACCTCTCCTTCCTTCAAACCCCAACCATAATCCAGCTGAATGAAGCTGCCCTCAAATCTACTGTTGTGAAAGCAGACAGCCTCCTTCAATGGCTTCTCTTCCTTTTTCAAAATACTTCCCTTTGAACCCTCCTAAAGATTTATTTCTCATCTACACCCTGCTCTTCAATGAATTCATCCAAAACAAAACAATGGCCAGTTCCAAATGCTTGCTGATGACATATAGCTTTACCTCACTGCTACCACTGTCCCATCAAATTACTTGAGCCTGAAGATCCACACCCAACAATTTAGAAACAGCTTCTTCCCCTCCACCATAAGGTTTCTGAATGCTTCATGTACAATACCTTGTTTTTCCTGTTTTTTGCACAATTTATTTAGCTTTGAAAATTATTGTAATTTTATATCTTTGCACTGTACTGCTGCCGCAAAACAACAAATTTCACGATATGTAAGTCAGTGATAATAAATCTGATTCTGCTTCTGATTCTGATCGTTGGTACCACAATAACCTCCAAATCAATATTAGGAAGATTAGAATCATTGGGCCAAATCTTGGAGAAGCAGAGCACCTCAGTGAGTTTGACATTTTCCCGCAGCCTTCAATTCAAAATATTATACTCTATTAAAATGCTGGAGGTAGAAACTAAAGATTATGATGCAGGCAAGTGTGGCCTTACTGAACCTTAGGATCAAATGCTCCAATCTTTAATCACCAGAAATTTAACAAGGAAGAAAGAAAGAACAATAAAACAGGTGGATGAATTAGAATGAGTGTAATGGAGCCATACGAGTAGATTAAGATAGTGAACAGAAATATGAATTAAAAGAGATGACGAAGAGAAAGTTAAAGTAAGAAACAGATTTAAAATTTGAAATTTGACTTTAGAAATTGTTGAAACAATTTGAACGTGAATGAACAGTTGCATCTGTTCCATTTTTATATAATATTAATATTGTATTAACAATTCTTCTTAGACAGTCCTTGTGGTCAAGGATGACTTGCTTCCATTCCAGTTTTGTGGGTTCTGAGGTAACAAATGAGGCTAATGTGGGAACTGCAGACTCTTCCGCAGATGGAGAAAGAACTGGCTGACAGAGCAGGAGGTAGTTTGTGAGGTGGTGAAACCCTTCCGCCACTTATGCAGCGCTTCTGTGTGCTCCCAATACAGAACCCATATTTCCAAAACTCCACACTGGCTGCACACCTGACCCACCTTCCCAACCCCTGTCTCAGCGCGCACACCGAGTCCACATTCCTATTACCACTGCATTGAAATTTACTTACAGTCTTAATTACTCACCCTAAGTTTGTTGTGTGTTTACTGAGTAACAACTGTGTTGATGGAGTCAGTTCTTAAAAATAATGGGAGCTTAAAGGTAGGACATAGTTTGTGTGAAATATTAGAGTAGTGTAAATCAGTCTATAGATTATAAAGTTTAACAATTTATGCTCCAATGAATTTGCTGACTAAGTTTTCGTTAACATGTACATGTGTTTTTAACTACTAAGACCAATATTTTTGCAGCATCCCTATTGCTTCAACATCTTCTGGCCTACAATCCAAAAATTCCTTGTTTCCCCAGCTCCAGGTTTGGTGCATCCCTCAGTCCCTTCACTCCACCACTGCTCTAGCGTTTTCAGACATCCAGCTCCTGAGCTCTGGAAATCCCTCCTCAAAACTCTCCACATCTCCAACTTTTTCTCCTCTGAGGCCTTCATAAACCCTCTTTGATGAATCTTGTGGTCTCCAAAACTAATTTCTCCTTTTCTTTGATTTAAATTTTGTTTGGTTACATTCCTGTGAGCAAACTGGGACAGTGGCCTCCAATAAAGGAGCTGTATAAATGTAACTGTTGTATTGACCTTGGCCCAAAGAATCTACAATCAAGTGCAATATTTGCACTGATTTCTTGTCTTTTTCACAATAGGATGGTGACAATATTCACCTTCCAGTCTGCATGGTGACCAACTGCGATTATACGTGATTTTCATATCCAACAGGAGAGGTTGGTAAATAAAATAATTTACAAGATCAAAAAAATTATGTAAAGTAAGATTGGAGAAATTAGGTGCTGAGCAAATTAACAATGAGTCCTGATTTCAATGTAATCAACCTGTGTTGACCTCAGATGTCCTTTCACATGTTGTCCCATTAATGCTCAATTGTCTTCAAAAAGTTGGGGGATAAAACTTGCTTGACCAGTTATGTTAGTTCAAAATCTGGGCATCAAGTGTAAAAGGAAATGACAGTAACTTTGTCTAAGCTGATTGTCTATTTTTCTTAAATGAAGATTATACTGGTTATCGTACTGTTGTTCCTTAATAATGAAACAAAATGTGACAATACTAGTTCCTCATTCCTGTGATAACATCTCCATTACCATGACATTACCTTTCACTAGCCAGTATGCACCTTCCTTATCAACATCATTCCATTGACAGCAGCATTATGGGCCTGTTGTCAATGCATACAAAAAAAGATGGACCTTTTGTAGCATTGTGAAATAGTTCAGCAACCTTCATGTTTTTGTTTCCATACTATTAACTGGAGTGTCTATCAACACAATTGTGTCAGCCAAAGAGTTGGAGGTATTGTGAGTCATTTGTGGGTGGAGGGAGTGCATTCAGATTGGAGGGCTGTGACTAGCGGTGTCCCACAAGGATCGGTTCTGGGACCTCTGCTTTTCGTGATTTTTATTAATGACTTGAATGGGGGGGGCAGAAGGGTGGGTTGGTAAGTTTGCAGAAGACGCAAAAGTCGCTAGTGTTGTGGATAGTGTGGAGGATTGTTGAAGATTGCAGAGGGACATTGATAGGATGGTGAGCTGGGCTGAGAAGTGGCAGATGAACTTCAATCCGGAGAAGTGTGAGGTGGTACACTTTGGAAGGACAAACGCCAATGCAGAGTACAAAGTTAATGGCAGGATTCTGGGTAATGTGGAGGAGCAGAGGGATCTGGGGGTCCATATCCACAGATCCCTGAAAGTTGCCTCACAGGTGGATAGGGTAATTAAGAAAGTTTATAGGATGTTAACTTTCATAAGTCAAGGGATCGAGTTCAAGAGCCACGAGGTAATGATGCAGCTCTATAAAACTCTGGTTAGATCACACTTAGAGTACTGTGTCCAGTTCTGGTCATCTCATTATAGGAAGGATGTGGAAACATTGAAAAGGGTGCAGAGGAGATTTACCAGGATGCTGCCTGGTTTAGAGAGTTTGCATTATGAGGAGAGACTAAGGGAGCTAGGGCTTTACTCTTTGGAGAGAAGGGGGATGAGAGGAGACATGATAGAGGTGTACAAAATATTAAGAGGAATAGATAGAGTGGACAGCCAGCGCCTCTTTCCCAGGGCACCAATGCTCAATATAAGAGGGCATGGCTTTAAGGTAATGGGTGGGAAGTTCAAGGGAGATATCAGAAGAAGGTTTTTTACCCAGAGAGTGGTTGGTGCATGGAATGTGCTGCCTGGGGTGGTGGTGGAGGCAGGTACCTTGGTCAAATTCAAGAGATTACTAGATAGGCATATGGAAGAATTTAAAATAGACGGATATGTGGGAGGAAGGGGTTAGATAGTCTTAGGCGAGGTTTAAAGGTCAGCACAACATTGTGGGCCGAAGGGCCTGTATTGTGCTGTACTGTTCGATATGGCAGAGCTTACAATCATGCAGCCCACAACATACGTCAAAGAAAGCAAAGTTCATTTACAGAATCTAAAAAGAACCTCCAAGAAATGCAGCAAATTGAATTCATGCTTTAAACTGTAGCAACTTCTCCCAAGAAAAGCTGGTGATTTCTTCAGCAAAAAAAAGTCAAAGTCAAGTTTATTGCCAGATGCACAAGCACATGTATGCCGAGGTACAATGAAAAACTTACTTGCAGCAGCATCACAGGCACATAGCATCAGATACACAACATTCACAAGAGAAACATGAACTAAACATAAATTATATACAATTTTTACAAGAAAGAATACAATTAGAACTAAAAAAACAAAGTCCATTGCAGTGCAAAATGCAGTGAGTGGAGGATATTAATATGATGTAAATTGTTTGCGTAATTTAAATTATTCACAGCAGAGATTGTATGATTTTATATTCTGTGAGTGAGCTCCAGGTATGATTGACAGGTGAATTACCCAACCAATTCCATCCTGGCTGGGAAGTGTGACATCTCTGTTGGCTGCCGGTATTAACAACCCACAGCACACATTATGGAACTGAAAATGCTAGAAACACTCAGTAAGTGCACAGAGACCAAATGGAATATCAGAAGATAGAACAGAACATTAAAATAAGCAAATAATGACTGAAAGATTAATGAAGGAAAATTAGGTTATGAGATAAAGTGGCCAGAAACATTAAAGCAAATGGTAGGAACTTCTATAAATATTTACAAAAGAAGATTTAACAGAGTGAGCGCTGGTCCTGTTGAAAGTGAGGAATTAGTAATGGAAAACAAGGAGATATCAGATGCTTTAAACCAGTACTTTGCATCAGTTCTCACTTTAGAGGATACAAGTAACATCCCAGAAATCAGGAGTTGGAAAGGTGGAAGAAACTCAAGAAACTAACAATCACCTGGAAGTGGTTCTGAGCAAATTGTTGTAGTTATGTACTGACATCCTCGGGTCCAAAAGGAAGTGGGTAGTGAGATAACTGATGTGCCAATTTTAATCTTCCAAAATTTTCTAAATTCAGGAAAGGTTTCAACAGATAGGAAAGTAACACACTTAATTTGTTTATTAAAGAGGAAAGATGACAAAAGCAGGAATGTGCAGGCCAGCTGTTGTGTAACAGCCAACGTGAAAGCTGTTGTTAAAGGCAGAGCACTTAGAAAGGTTCAAGGTAATCAGAAAAGTCAATGTAAAATCATAATTTGACTAATTTCTTGGAGTTCTTTGAAGTGAAATGTGTTGTGGAAAAGGGGACCAATGGATATACAAAGATTTCCAGAAGACATTTGATAAGGTACCACATCAAATGTTTGCAGAGAATAACAGCTCATGGTGTCAGAGGTAACATGTTGGCAAGGACTAAAGATTGGTTAGCTAAGAGGAACCAAAGAATAAGCATAAATGGTTGCCGAGATGTAACGAGAGATATACCACAGGGATCTTTGCTGGGCTTCAACCTTTTATACTTCTTGTAAATGATTTGGTTGAAGGCATGAAAGACATGGTTTATAAATTTATTGATGATACAAAGATAAGTAGGAAAGTTTTGATGGAGAAATAGAGAAACTAGAAAGGAATATTAATAAGTTAGGTAAGTGGGCAAAGATCTGACAAATGAAATATGATGTGGGAAAGTGTAGGAGCTGTCCATTTTGGCACTTTGAACTGAGAGAGTAGCTGTAGAAGCTACATTTTAACCTAAATGCTCCCAAAGTAATTTGTCATAGAACCCATCTAAATACAGTTGCACATCTGCACATTTTTTCTGTAGTTCCTCTATCTGTCTCTGTATTTAACCAAAGGTTTATTGACCTGAAATATTAACTCTGTTTTTCTTTCCACAAATGGTCCCTGACCTGCTGAGTTTTCCAACATTTTATGTTTCTTATTTATATTCCATTTATATAGGCAATGGTGAGATAGGCATCTGGAGCATTGCGCTCCTTATTTAAGGTAGGATGTAAATGTTATGGAAAAATTTCAGAGAAAGTTTACAAGACTAATACTTGGAATAAACTGGTTATCTGATGAGGAAAGGTTGGACAGGCTAGGCTTGTATCCACTGAAGTTTTAAAAAGTGAGAGTGAATTTGATTGAATCTTACTGCAGATGCTGGAATCTGGATGGAAAGAACAATTTGCTGGAGGTACTCAGTGAGTCAAGCAGCATCTGTGGAGGGAAAGGAATTATCGATGTTTCGGGTCGAGACCCTGCATCAGGACTGAGAGTGGAGAGGGAAGGTAGCCGGTATAAAGAGACAGGGGCTGAAAGGTGATATGTGGACCCAGGAGTGGTGAGGGATGATGGGCAGATGAAGCCAGGTGGGGCAGGAGGAGGGCTGATGTTAGGAGACAGAGGTAGGTGGTTGATAGGTGGAAGCAGACAAGAGAGAAAAAGGCAGATGGAGCCAGGTGGGGGGAGGAGAGTGTGAAGGTGGTGTAGGAAAGGGAACAAGAATGGAAGGACAGAGGTGGATTGGAAGGAGAGAGGGAGGACAGCACATGAGATAAGGATCACCTTAAATTGGAAAATTCAATGATAAGATAAGATATCTTTATTAGTCACATGTACATCAAAACACGCAGTGAAATGTATCTCTTGTGCAGAGTGTTCTGGGGGCAGCCCGCAAGTTTCGCCACGCTTCCGGCGCCAACATAGCATGCCCACAACTTCCTAACCCGTACGTCTTTGGAATGTGGGAGGAAACCAGAGCACCCGGAGAAAACACACGCAGGTAGGGGGAGAAAGTACAAACTCCTTACAGACAGCAGCTGGAATTGAACCCAGGTCGCTGGTGCTGTAATAGTGTTATGCTAACCGCTACACTACCGTGCCTGTCCTAAACACATTTTTAAACCATTGGGTTGTAAACTATCCAGGCAGAATATAAAGTGTTGTTTGGAACTGGGAGTAGTCATCCCGAGCTCCTGGATGCATACCAACTCCCCTTCCTATTCCCACACCAACCTGTCGTTCTCCGCCTTTTCCACTGCCTGGGTGAAGTCTAACTCAAACCGTTCCTTTTCCCATACCTCCCCTCCAGCACCCCCAGCACCCATTTTCATCCCCGTTTCCCTCCTGGTTCTATCCACCTGCTACTCACACACTTCAGCAACTGATCCCTTCCCCCATCTGGTTCCATCCGCCCTTCATCTCTCCCCTATTGGTTCCTATTATCACCTTCCTTACTTATCAGATTCCAGCACCTGTAGACTTTGTGTCCTCACTGATCAACCTTCAGCCTCTGCCTCCACCTTTGCCTTCCTCTCCTCCCACTACTCTCCATTTGCCTTTTTATACCTTTTCTATTTTCATCTATCACTAACCTGCCCCTGTCCCCCAACTCCACCCCTCCCCCTCACCCACCTGGCTCCATCTGCCCATCATCCTTCACCCCTCCTCGGTCCACCTATCACCTACTGACCTCTGTATCACCCTCCCCTTCTCCTCTTTATACTCCCCCCACAGATGCTACTTAACCCACTAAGTTTCTCCAGCAGTTTGTTATTTGCTCTTTAAGTCTGATATTGTCTTTCACCTTATTGGCTGACTATGATGAATTAACCAGCTATGTAAAGCCTTACCTTTTATGGGTATATGCTGGCTTTCCATTATGTCAAATTCTCTGAATATTTCCCATTGTTTGCTTGCGTCTTACCTGTTGATAGTTTAGGCTGATTTGCTATAATCATTTCATTTCTATTGCCTTCAGTGTTTGCCTTCAATAACTTTAAAACATTAGTTTGTGACTGTTGTGTCTTGCTCTTAAATACTATTATAGTCACTGTTTTCTAAATGCTCCTTTACAGAGAGTGTAATATTAATTTTGGTTCATTAGTTGTTGCTTCATCCACAATAGCCTTGCTGGTTCTAAACTGAGAAATACTTTCTTGCAATTCTTTGCCTTTACTTACATTTTTTTTCTTGTCTTGGTCAAGGGAACATTAAAATATTACAATCTTCGATCCTGAATCCCAAGACCAATCCGAACTTTGGGCTCAGGTTTCATTGATATTTTGCGTGCAAACTAATGGTGCCCTTGTGCATGGGAAGCTGTTCACAAAAAAATAACTTCAAAAACCTTCTAAGTGGTTCCCAGCAAACTGCTGAAAATCCCTGTTTGTAACTGACACATCCCTCATTGACACAGAACATTGAATTCAGACATAGAACAGTACAGCACAGGAACAGGTCCTTCAGCCCATGATGTCTGTGCCGACCATGATGCCAAATAAAACTAATCCCATCTGCCTGCACGTGATCCATATCCCTCCTTTCCCTTCATGTTCATGTAAATTGGTAAATTGGTTTATTATTGTCACATGTACCAAGGTACAGTGATGCAGATCAATTCATAATACAGTGCATTGAGGTAGTACAAGGTAAAAACAATAAAAGAGTTCAGAATGAAGTGTTACAGTACAGAGAAAGTGCAGTGCAGGTAGACAGTAAGGGGTAAGGTCAAGAAGGAATAGGTATACTCCCAATGGCAGTGGTGGGATGTGTCTGTCTAAACGCCTTTTAAATGTCACTATTGTGTCTGCTTCCACTGCTACCCCTGGCAGTGCATTCCAGGCACCTACCACTCTGTGTAAAAAAAACTTCCCCCGTACATCTCCTTTAAATTCTTCCTCTCTCACCTTAAAGCTATGCCCTCTAATATTTGTCATTTCTACCCTGGGAAAGAGACTCTGACTATCTATGCTTCTCATAATTTTATAAACTTCTACCTGGTTATAAACTTCCATCAGGTTCTGTCTATTTTTGCAATGAGAGCAAGCCACAGACATTAAGTTCCACAAATAAATTAAACAAGGCCTACTTGACACTTGGTGGTTCCTAGCAACACCCAGATTAAAGTCCAGCCCAACTATTCATGATTAAAATGTTGGATGATTTTCAGGGGTACTCAGACCACAAGTAGTGTAGGGAATTCCAACATCTACCTTATATTTACTTTTTCCCAAATAATTTCAGTGATTAACACCTTTAGTTAGTGCAGAATTAACCAAAGATAAAATTCAGGAAAACAAGCCAAAATCATATTTCTATATTCAGCTGTTGGTGAGCTGAATCAAAAGTTCATCACTAATTGTCCAAAATTCCAATATTATGAGAAAAAGAAACTGATTTGAGTTAGCTTTATGCGCTTATTATGGATTAAAGAAAACAATGTCACAGCAGCTCTGCTCCTGTGACCATTTTTAATTGGAAATGGGGAATATCTGAGCACAGAAATCCAGCAAGTGTTACTACCTCAGCAGCTAAATAGAAAAATGTTGTAGACATCATCTGGTGTGAAAAAACCTAAAAGTCTTTCACCCCTAGATTTTTCTCTTTCATTAGGCTACCTGTCAAACATAAAAAGAGACCATGATTGATGAAGTGCTGCCATGGTGTTTTACTTTGTCTGAAAGCTGTGCAGTTCCTGTGTTTGTGCCTTGAGGATGGCATTATTAATTAATCTTTAAGGGGCCAATATACTCAGTCCGTGCTGGGCTCAGGACTTGAAGCACACACCTGAGGCCCTGGAGTTTATTAACCCTGCCAAGATCTGATTCGCAATAATGGGCAGAGGCGAGACCCCAATTACATCTCAGATCAATCTGAAGCAGTCCATGCTGCTTTTCTCATGAACTTGGCAATGCACACTGCAGGTTCAACAGCCTTCCTTGTTAGACTGTTATTCAGGCCACATGAAAAAGTCAGAGGACTTTTTTTCCCAAAATATCTATTCAGGTTTTCTTTGCCATTCTTTCAGTTGTGAGCTGAATTTGAATAGAGGGTGTCCAACAACCAATACGCTTTGCATACCCTTTTGACTTAGTGTGCAATCTTCCCTAAAGCTACATTTCCTTACAAGCTGTCTTTGTTCAACTCAAGTTAGTAATAAATTTAGGTAATTGAGATTTATGTCTGGAAAAAAGCGAAGAGAAACAATCATTAAAGCGCCACTATCTTCATTAGAAAAGTGCTGGTCAATCACTACTGCTCACAATCAAAGAGATGGCCTGAAAATACAGGAGTGGCCCCTATAAAAGGGTTCATTTTATTATCATAGACAAATGATTTACAAACTCCCTTGTGAAATTCCAAAAGCCGCCCTTCTGTGCCAATCTTTGGAAAGTGCAGGTAAATTAGAGACCATAAAAATAGTTGAAAGACCAATGAGTTGGAAATTGCTGCAAGCCTTTTTTTTTGCCCTTAAAACAGTACTGTGAGTCATCCAAACACAGCCTTTGGAAGTGGCAGAAAGAGGGAGGACCCTCTGGGATTTTTCCCTAAAGAATAAGCTATGGAGCCTCAGATGTTTGCTTTGAGTCCTTGGCCCAGCACAGAGTGAAGTCTGGAGAACAACGTGAAACACTATGCTGAAACTGATATTACAGACAGTGTTAACTTTTCAGGTCTTCACCTGAAACATTATCGCTGTTTCTCTTTCCACAAATGCTACCTCTCCTGCTGAGTATTTCCACAATTTTCTATTTTCCTTTCAGATTTCCAGCATCTTTTGATTTTCTGAAACTGACATTGCTGGTTTCAGCACAATGTTCCTCATTGTTGAGTTGAAAATTCTCTATGATCTCATAACATGGTATATATAGCAAGTGTGATCATTGGGGAAAACTCTTTCAGGAACTTACCAATATACGCACAATGGTCTTCCAGTCACAGGGAGTGTTGCCAGTGAATGCATGGATGTTGCAATGATGGGAGGGATTGGGAGAGTGCTCCCATGGGTTAGTGGGGTCTGAACAAGCTGGTGAAGAACTGTGCTTGCAGACTCAGTTTTATTTTGTCCCTGGGAAATCTATGGGTCTGCAGGCAGATGCTCTGAAGGGAGCTGCCTGCAAAATCTCTCCAAAAGAAGAAGAGTGCAATGCCTTGACCTTGAGGAAGGCTGCAATACAGACAAATGCTCCTCCCTGCTCCAGTGAGCTGAAGAAGAGGTAGATGAAGTCTCTCCTTGAGTTTGTAGTTTGGGTGACCTCCCTAAAGCAGAAACCTGTGAGATATATCAGCTGCAGCAAGCTGGAATGATCTTGAGGTTACGAAGCTGAGAGTGACTGTGACCCTGAATGCCATGATCAAAGCATTCAAGGCACACGTGAGGTTATATTTGAGATCAAAGGAGGACCCGGATCTCAAAGAGGACAAAGAATGCAGTTTGGAATGTTGGCCCTTTGGTAGCACAGTTTCAGGGGAAATGGGCCTAGTGAAAGCTGGTTGTTTATTCAGGTAACAAAAAATGTTGCTTTACAAACCAGTGAGGTTGAAGATATCACTGCAGATGAATGCTATGTGTTGTGTCACTGCTGCAGTCATTTGTTTAAATCTTAATCCAGGAAAAGATGCTAGGTAGAATAAAAATCCTGCTGAAAAATGAGGAGGCATACTTTCACACAGGAATGTGTGCAAAATTGTTCTACTTCAAGTTAACCAAAGTTTCAACAAAGCATAGCACCAATTTAGAACATGACATAACGTATAAGAAACATGAGCAGGAGTTGGCCAATCAGCACCTTGAGCTTAGTCTGCCGCCTAGTCACACCATTCGTTCTACTTTCTTCCTTGACTCTCCTGTAGTTGAATATCTGTCAATTTCTGCATGGAATATTTTCAATACCCACTTCCACAGCTTTCTGCGATAGACAATTCCAAAGATTTGCAAGCTTCTGAGAGAGAAAGTTCCTCCTCATCTCTGTCTGAAACTACGTCCTTTAGTTCTGGTACTCACTAGGGGAAATATCTTCTCAGCATCTACCCTGTCAATCCCCCTCAGAATCTTACATTTTCAATAAGATCAAATCTCATTCTTCTATACTTTAATGAGTATAGGCCCAATTTACTCAACCCTTTTTCATATGTCAACCAGGTACAACTTCACCAATGCCCTGAGAGGTTGCACCAAAACTTCCCTACTGACTGATTTAAGTATTTTTTTAGCATGTATAGTGTTTAATACACCTCAAGTGGCTGTACAAGGTATAACTGCTTCTTATCTGATGTGTTCTTGCACCAGGTGAATGAGTGTTTTTTCACTGGTTGATTTTGCCACAGGTATCTAATAGGTTTTCTGATTGGACTATTGTTATCCAAGGAGTATCTCTTATCTCAGGTTTAACAGGTGTCATTTTTTGTTAATCTCTCTCTTGCTCTCTCCCCTCACCATCTAGATCATTTTAGTTCCTTTGTCTCGGCTCATCTCCTAGTAGTAAAGCTAGCACTGTGTGCTCTGTGACTGTTTCTTTGTTTTAAACTTTTCCAATAAAACTTTGTGAAGCACCAAGTTGTTTTCAACTCGTTCTTGGACTCCTGAAAGACCTGCAAATTCAAAAATAACCGGATCTGATTCTATATTCCACCCCCCTTGCAATAACCTTCCTAATTCCTTCTTGTACAGAGTACATGAAACACTGAGTTTTCATGTTTCATGTATTTTCACCCCAATGTTTTTGCTTGCACTGCAATATTTTGCTGTCTCATTCCATTCAAATAATTATTTGCTTTTTCATTCTTCTTTCCAAAATAGATAACCTTGCATTATTCTCCAACTGGCAACTTTCTGCCCACCTACCTATCCCCCTACATTCTTTTGCACTCTCTCACTTACCATAACACAGAAGGAGACCACTTAGCTCATCAGGCCCATGCCAGCAGCCAACAGAAAAATCCCATCAGTTCCATTCCCTTTCTCCTTACTTCTCTGTAACCTGCAATTTATTCTCTTTCACACACCTATTAACTTTCCATTGATTCTTTTGCCTCTTACCTGTATCAAGGAGTAATTTACAGAAACCAACTAATCATCCAGCACACTTTGGTTGAAACTGGAGCACCTGGCAGAAACTCACACAGTCGCAGGGAAAACAGGCAAACTCCATACAGATAGTACCCGAGAGTAAGATAAGATATCTTTATTAGTCACATGTACATTGAAACACACAGGGAAGTGCATCTTTTGCATAGAATGTTCTGGGAGCATCCCGCAAGTGTCACCACGCTTCTGGCGCCAACACAGCATGCCTACAACTCCCTAACCCATATGTCTTTAGAATGTGGGAGGAAACTGGACCAGCCGGAGGAAACCCACGCAGACACGGGGAGAACGTACAAACTCCTTACAGACAGTGGCGGGAATTGAACCCGGGTCTCTGGCGCTGTAAAGTGTTATGTTAACCGCTACACTACTGTGCCTGCCCAAGTCAGGTCAAACCAAGGTCTCTGGAGCTGTGAGGCAACAGCGATGACTGCTGCAGCACCCTCTGGGTTCTCCTCACAAGCTGTTAACCAACCTACACATAAAGTGCTGGAGGAACTCAGCAAGTCAGGCATCATCAATGGAGGGAAATAAAGAGTCAGCGTTTTGGACCAAGATCCTTCATCAGGACTGGAAAGGAAGAGGGCAGAAGCCAGAATAAGTAGGTCGGGGGAGGGGGAGGAGTACATGCAGGCAGGTGCCAAGTGAGTTCAGGTGATAGGTGTGTCCAGGTGAGAGGGAGATGGTAGGTGGGTGGGGGAGGGGGAGAAGATGTAATAAGCTGAGAAGTGATAGGTAGAAGAGGCCAAGGGCTGAAGGAATCCAGTAGGACAGGGCAGTGGACCATGAAATAAAGGATAGAGGAGCAGAGGAGAGGAGATGGGCAGGTCATAAAGGCGGGGGAAGGGAGCCACAGGAATAAAGTAAGACAAAGGAATGGGGGGGGGGAAGAAAAGAAGGGGTGGATTTACCAGAAGTTATTGAATTCGATGCTGAGGCCATCAGGTAGTCTCCAACCTGAGGGCTTTTGCCCTCTTCCTTTCTTGTTCTGATGAAGGGTCTCGGCTCGAAATGTCGAAATGTTTATTTCCCTCCATAGTTGCTGCCTGACCTGCTGAGTTCCATCAGCACATTTTGTGCCAGCGACCCGGGTTCAATTCCGGCCGCTGTCTGTAAGGAGTTTGTACGTTCTTCCCGTGTCTGTGTGGGTTTCCTCCGGCTGGTCCAGTTTCCTCCCACATTCTAAAGACGTATGGATTAGGAAGTTGTGGGCATGCTATGTTGGCACTGGAAGCTTGGCGACACTTGCGGGCAGCCCCCAGGACACTCTACGCAAAAGATGCATTTCACTGTGTGTTTCTATGTACATGTGACTAATAAAGACATCTCATCTCAACTCACCTCATCTCTGTATTGCTCCAGATTCCAGCATCCGCAGAACTTTTTTTGTGTCTTCATTTTTTTTGTGTCTTGTTAACCAACTTATCTTTGTATCATCAACAAATGTGGATTCAATACACTTGGCTCTTTCGTCCAAGTCATCAATATGGATAGATGGATGGTTCAGCCCCAGCACTGATCCCTCTGGCACTCTTCTAGTTACTGATTGCCAGTCCAAAAAAGGCCCATTTATTCCAACTCTCTGTTTTCTGTCAGTTAGCCATTCCCCCATCCATGTCGATCTGTTACGCCAATCGTGTTGCCTCTTATCTCCTACAGTATCTCATTAAGTGATACCTTATTGAATGTCTTCTGGAAATCCAAATACACTACATCTAGATCATGCTTGATTTTTTTCATGATTTTGCAGTCCTAAGTTTGTAGATGACACAAAACTTTGTGGTGTTGTGGACAGTGTGGAAGATTGCCAAAACATACAGTGGGATATAGATCAGTTTAAGATATGGGTGGAAAACTAGCAGATGGAGTTTAATTCAGACAAGTGTGAGGTGTTGCACTTTGTGAGATCAAATGTAAAGGAAAAGTACACAATTAATGGCAGGACCCTTAACAACATTGATATACATTCCAAGTCCATAGCTCCCTGAAAGTGGCTGCACAAGTCGATAGGTGGGTAAAGAGGGCATATAGCATGCTTGACTATATTAGTCGAGGCATTGAGTTCAAGGGTCAGGAAGTTACGTTCCAGCTTTATAAAACTCTGGTTAGGCTGCATCTGGAATCCTGCATTCACTTCTGGTCACCACATTATAGGAAGGATATGGAGGCTTTGGAGAGAGTGCAGAAGAGGTTTATAAGGATGCTGCCTGGATTAGAGGGCATGTGCTATAAGGAGAGGTTGGACAAACTAGGGTTGTTTTCTCTGGAGCGGCAGAGGCTGAGAGGAGTCCTGATAGATGTTTATAAAATTATGAGAGTCATAGATAGAGAGCTGGTATCTTTCTCTCAGGGTCAAAATGTCTAATACTAGAGGGCATGCAATTAAGGTGAGTTGGGGGAAAGTTCAAAGGAGGTGTGCAGGGCAAGCTTTTTACACAGAGAGTGGTGAGCACCTGGAATGCGCTGCCAGGGGTGGTGGTGGAGGCATATACAATAGAGGCTTTTAAGAGACTCTTAGTTAGGCACAATGAATATGCAGAGAATGGAGGGATATGGACCATGTGCAGGCAGAAGGGATTTGTTTAATTAGGTGTTATTAACTTAATTAGTTTGGCACAACATAGCAGGCCAAAGCCCTGTTCCTTTGCTGGTGCTTTCTGTTCCATGTTTTATTTTCTAAATATCATACTATTACATCCTTAATAATTGGTTCCAGCATTTTCCCAATGGCTAATATTGGATTAACTGGTTCCTGTCTCCTTCTTTTCTAATATAGTGGCATTACATTCGCAGTTTTCCCATCCTCTTGGGCCTTTTCAGAATCCAGATAGATTACATTCAATGTACCCATTATCTGTGTCTAGTTGATGTTGGAGGTGTAAACAAACTTCCACAGAGTCTTGATAACAAAACTGAGCATAGTACCTAAAGGGCATGTCAGTTAGAATGTAGGTGTTGTCTAATGCAATTATAGTAGTTATATCATAGCAGGTGAGGAAATCAATGCTAGGCTCTTGTGCCAGCCCCATGTCATAGTCGGGGCAAACATTCAAACTGATGTGAAAGTGGTATCAGATCCATGACTCTAAATCATATAGTAAGGCAGTGAAGCTATCAATAAAACCTCGTCACAATAGAACATAGAACATAGAACAATTACAGCACAATTCAGGCCCTTTGGCCCACAAAGCTGTGCCGAACATGTCCCTACCCTAGAAATTACTAGGCTTACCCACAACCCTCTATTTTACTCAGCTCCGTATACCTATCTAACAGTCTCTTGAAAGACCCATTTCCGGCAGCCCATTCCACGCACTCACCTGAGTAAAAAACTTACCCCTGACATCTCCTCTATATCTACTCCCCAGCACCTTAAACCTATGTCCTCTTGTGGTCACCAATTCAGCCCTGGGAAAAAGCCTCTGACTATCTACCCTATCAATACCTCTCATCATCTTATGCACCTCAATCAGGTCCCCCTTTGTCCTCCGTCTCTCCAAGGAGAAAAGACCAAGTTCCCTCAACCTGCTTTCATAAGGCATGCTCCGCATTCCAGGCAGCATCCTTGTAAATCTCCTCTGCACCTTCTCTATGGCTTCCACATCTTTCTTGTAGTGAGGCGACCAGAACTGAGCACATTACTCCAAGTGGGGTCTGACCAGGGACCTATATAGCTGCAACAATACCTCACAGCTCCTAAATTCAATTCCCTGATTGATGAAGGACAATACACCATATGCCTTCTTAACCACAGAGTCAACCTGCGCAGCCGCTTTGAGCGTCCTATGGACTCGGACCCCAAGATCCCTCTGATCCTCCACACTGCCAAGAGTCCTACCATTAATACTATATTCCGTCAACCTATTTGACCTACCAAAATGAACCACTTCACACTTATCCGGGTTGAACTGCATTTGCCACCTCTCAGCCCAACCCTGCATCCTATCTTTGTCCCTCTGTAACCTCTGACAGCCCTCCAAACTATCCACAACACCCCCAACCTTCGTGTCATCTGCAAACTTACTAACCCACCGCTCCACTTCCTCATCCAGGTCATTTATAAAAATCACAAGTAGTATGGATCCCAGTACAGATCCCTGAGGTACACCACTGGTCACCGACCTCCACTCAGAATACGACCCTTCAACAACCACTCTTTGCCTTCTGTGGGCCAGCCAGTTCTGGATCCACACTGCAATGTCCCCTTGGATCCCATGTTTCCTCACCTTCTCCATAAGCCTCACATGGGGTACCTTATCAAACGCCTTGCTGAAATCCATATACACTACATCTACTGCCCTCCCTTCATCGATGTGCTTAGTCACATCCTCAAAAAATTCATTCAGGCTCGTAAGGCAGGACCTGCCCTTAACAAAGCCATGCTGACTATTCCTAATCATGTTATACCTCTCCAAATGTTTATAAATCCTGCCTCTCAGGATCTTCTCCATCAGCTTACCAACCACTGAGGTAAGACTCACCGGTCTATAATTTCCTGGGCTATCCCTACTCCCCTTCTTGAATAAGGGAACAACATACGCAACCCTCCAATCTTCTGGAACCTCTCCCGTCTCCATGGACAACACAAAGATCGTCGTCAGAGGCTCCGCAATCTCCTTCCTCGCCTCCCACAGCAACCTGGGGTACATCTCATCCGGTCCCGGCGACTTATCTAACTTGATGCTTTCCAAAAGTTTCAGCACCACCTCTTTTCTAATATCTACATGCTCAAGCTTTTCAGGCCACTGCAAGTCCCCACTACAATCCCCCAGATCTTTTTCCGTGGTGAATACTGACGTAAAGTATTCATTAAGTACCTCCGCTATTTCTTCCAGATCCATGTACACTTTCCCACTGCTGCACTTGATAGGCCCTATCCTTTCGCATTTCATCCTCTTACTCTTCACATACTTGTAGAACGCCTTGAGGTTTTCCTTAATCCAGCCCGCCAAGGCCTTCTCATGTCCCCTTCTGGCTCTCCTAATCTCTTTCTTAAGTTCCTTCCTTTTAGCCTTGTACTCTTCCAGATTGTTACGGACTCAGTGAAAGTCCCTTTAAGATAGAGAGTGTGTGTGTATGTGTGTGTGGGGCGTGCTTACGTCAATAGAAGATAAAGGACGTAATGACGTTGTTGAAGAAGGCAGAAGAAGAAGGAGAGAGAGAGAAGGGAGAGAGACACCAGCCTGCTTGTTTTCTCTATCGATGGATGAGAAACAATAACTGTGTTTGCCACTGAAATCCATGTATGGAAGTTGGAAGTAATCCGGTGGAGTTCACTTTGTTGCTGACCTGTAGAAGGAAACAGGTATTTGTATGTGGACGACCACGGTTCGGATGCTTTTCGGGGTGAGGAAGTCACTACCGAGTAAACACTGAAGTGTCGTTTGGGTTCCATCGTGGAACATTGGATTTCGTATGTACTCTCTCTATGTTTTTCTACATCTACATCTTATCTTCAGACAACGGTGGTTGTTGAAGAAGCCCTTGCTCATGTTTCACCTTATGGCTTGCGGAACTGAACTTTAAGACCATTCCGGAACTGGGAGTTTTGGACTTTGTCACACACACACACGAAGAGTTTAGTTTTGGGGTTAACGTTCGAGGTTTAACATCTTTGAATTCTAACATACTAACATTTTTACTTTTATTTTACGTATATCATAAGTAGTGATTAATAAAATAGTTTTTAACACTGAATCATGCTCAGTGTGTTTCTTTTGTTGCTGGTTTGTGACAAAATTGGGGGCTCATCCGGGATAGTTCCCAAGGTTAACGAGATTCGTCCGGGATCCAATCCAAAGATTAACGAGTGTCGTCTGGGATCGTTCCCCAGATTGACGAGATTTGTTCGAGATTCAATCCAAAGATTTTTGAGGGAGGTCTGATAAATTCTTTTTAATTGGCTTGTGTGTGTGGAAACCAGCAGCAATGGATATTAAGGCATTTTTGGAGTCACCAACCCAAAAGGATTGGAGGTGGCGAAAAAGGATGATTTGATAAAGATTGCTACAAGGCTAAACCTTACAGAAGTAAAGCAGTCTATGAGAAAGGCAGATATTCAGAGACTGATAGCTGGCCATTATGTGGAAAAGAAGGTGTTTGAGAAGGAAGTGTTAAAACAGTTTCCTGGCAGTGAAATAGCAATTTCTGAGGCACAGGTGCAGCTGGCAAAGCTAGAGGCTGAACGAGAACCAACCCAGTTAAAGATAGAAGCTGAACGCGAGCAAACCCAGTTAAGATAGAAGCTGAACGAGAACAAAAGAGATTAGAAGCCGAACGAGAGCAAACCCAGTTAAAGATAGAGGCTGAACGAGAGCAAAAGAGATTAGAGGCCGAACAAGAGGAAAAGAGATTAGAGGCCGAACAAAAGAAATTAGAGACTGAACAAAAGCTAACTCAGATGAAGATAGAGGCTGATCTAGCAATGAAGCAGATGGAATTGAAGAGGATGGAGCTGGATAGTGAGGAGAAGGAGAAACAGAGGCAGCATGAGTTACAAATGAAGCGTAGGAGTTTGGAATCTGATTCTGATGATGGTTTTTCAGCCAGCAGGGAGGTTCGATTAGTCCCTCCTTTTGAAGAAGATCAGGTTGATCAGTATTTCCAACATTTTGAAAAGGTTGCTGTGAGTTCAAACTGGCCAAGGAAAGGATGGGCTCTTATGGTACAGAGTGTGATTAAAGGTAAAGCTCAAAATGCTTATTCTGCTTTGTCTGCTGAGGATGCAGCTGATTATACCAAGGTAAAACAAGCTATTTTGAAGGCCTATGAATTGGTCCCTGAGGCTTATAGACAAAAATTCAGAGACTTGAGGAAATCTGCAGATCAGACTTATATGGAATTTGCCAATGGAAAGAGAATATGTTTTGAACGATGGTGCCTGGCTAAAAATGTAGATGGGGATTATGATAAATTGACAGAATTGATACTAGTGGAAGACTTAAAAGATGTGTTCCAGCTGAAACTAACAACATATTTAAATGAAAAGGCAGTGGAAACTTTACAAGAAACTGCTAGGTTGGCAGATGATTATGCTTTAACCCATAAATCCAAATGGGGACAACCTAAACCTTTCAAAAGAGTTACAAAGACAATCCAGGTAAACCGGAGATTAAATTGGGAGGTAATCAAAAAGGAAAAGATGAAAAGAAGCCAAGGCTGGAGAAACCTGTTGAGCGTACTTGTTATTACTGTAGGAAACCTGGCCACGTGATATCTAATTGTGCCCTTTTGAAGAAAAAGAAGGAAGCTGGGCCCAATGCTTGCTTTCAGGCAATTAAAAATCAAAAAGGTTAGGAGATGCTGTTAAAGATCAGTCCTTGCAAGAGGGAAAAGCGGAAAAGTTGGAGGAGGTGAGAAAAGAATTCCGTTCGTATGTATCAGAGGGTTTTGTTTCACTGAATGATGAGTCACCCCAGGTGCCAGTGAAAATTCTTAGAGATACTGGGGCTAGTCAATCTCTCTTGCTGACAGTGTTTTAAATTTTGGTGAAGAAAGTGACACTGGTGAAGTAAATCTAGTACGAGGCGTTACAGGTGAGACCATGTCTGTCCCCTTTTCACAGGGTGATTTTAAAGTCAAAGTTCGTAGAAGGACCAGTCGAGATAGGGATAAGACCTAGTTTGCCAGTGGAAGGAGTTTCTTTGTTATTGGGAAATGACCTTGCAAATGGAGAAAGTGATCCTGTGGTACGGTTAACAACCAACCAAGGATTGATGAGTCTGAGAATGATCCAGATGTTTACCCATCATGTGCGGTGACTCGAGCTAGAGCTAGAGAATTAGGCAAGACAGACAGTCCGATGCAGTCTGATGTAGTTCTTGTGACAGTCCTAAACAGGAAGAAAATTATGATGCCTTATCTGAGACTTTTCTGTCTTCATTGGAGGATCAACATCCTTATAGTGAGCCTGAATTTAAGATTTGTCTTTGTCGAGGAAGGATTTTATGGTGGAACAGACAAAGGACCCTGAATTGACAGAATTGAAAGAAAAAGCACTCTCATGTGAGGAGATTGAAAAAGTGCCAACTGGATACTATGTCAAAAATGGAGTGTTAATGAGGAAGTGGAGACCTCCTCATGTTCCTGTTACTGAGGAATGGGAAGTTATTCATCAGGTTGTTGTTCCAAAAGTTTATAGGGATGAGATTTTAAACCTGGCCCATAGTATGCCTTTGGGTGGTCATTTTGGGGTGAATAAAACTGTAGGGAAGATCTTGAAACAATTCTATTGGCCTGGTTTGAGAAAAGATGTGGTGATGTTTTGTCGAACCTGCCACACATGTCAGATGGTAGGTAAACCAAATCAAAAACCCCCTGTGGCTCCTTTGAAACCAATTCCTGCTTTTGGTGAACCCTTTTCGAAGGTGATTGTAGACTGTGTTGGCCCCTTACCAAAGTCTAAGACTGGAAATCAGTATTTGTTAACCATCATGTGTGCCACTTCTAGATTTCCAGAGGCAATACCCCTTAGAAATATTAAGGCCAAGACGGTGTCAAAGGCTCTTGTAAAATTTTTTACCTTGTTTGGTTTGCCAAAAGAAATCCAATCTGATCAAGGTAGTAATTTTATGTCAAAAATTTTTCAACAAATAGTCTATGAGCTGGGAGCAAAGCAGATTGTATCATCTGCATATCACCCAGAATCTCAAGGAGCTCTGGAGAGATTTCATTCTACTCTCAAAAATATGCTGAAGACTTATTGCTTTGAAAACACCAAGGATTGGGACGAAGGTATCCATTTACTTTTGTTTGCCGTTAGAGAATCGATCCAGGAGTCAATAGGATTTAGTCCGTTTGAGCTTGTGTTTGGACATAGGGTGAGAGGACCTTTGGAGTTGTTGAGAGAGCAATGGGTTAATGAGGAAGTTCACTTGAGTCTGTTGGACTATGTCCAAAAATTTAAAACTCGGTTGGAGAGAGTCTGCCAGCTAGCGAGAGAGAATCTGAAAACAAGCCAGATAAGAATGAAGACATATTTTGATAGACGTGCTCGGCCTAGGACATTCGCAGTGGGGCAAAAGGTGTTGGTATTTTTCCCTAGCCAAAATAATCCCTTGCAATCTCGTTTTTCTGGACCCTATGTTATTGAATCTCGAGTGACTGATCTAACATATATAATCAAAACACCAGATAGACGCAAGAAAACACAACTCTGTCATGTAAACATGCTAAAACCTTATTATGAGAGGGATTCAGTTGTGGCCTTGGTGGATGGTGTAAAGGTTGTTTCTAGAATGCTTGATGTTGATGTTGAGGAAGGCCAATTTAGACCAAATATTGTTCCATCGAAACTGAAAAACCAAAATATCATGGAGAACCTTGAAACGAAGTTGGACCATTTACAAGTTTCACAAAAACAACAGATGAGAGAATTAATTTTAAAATTTAAAAATCTGTTCCCAGATGTTCCAAACAGAACATCGATAATTACCCATGATGTTGATGTTGGGGATGCAAAACCAATCAAACAACACCCATATCGAATGAATGTAGAAAAAAGTAAACTTGTTGATCAGGAAATAAAGTACATGTTGGAAAATGATATTATTAGACATTCTAATTCAAATTGGAGTTCACCCTGTGTTATTGTACCTAAACCTGTTGTAACTGTTAGATTTTGCACAGATTACAGGAAAGTGAATGCTGTAACAAAGTCAGATGCTTACCCTATTGCTAGGGTGGATGATTGCATAGGTAGAGTGGGAAAGGCAAAATTTCTTACAAAGATTGACCTATTAAAAGGGTACTGGTGTGTTCCATTAACAGATAGAGGAAGGGAAATTTCAGCCTTTGTAACCCCTTCTGGATTGTATGAATACAATGTTTTGCCATTTGGAATGAAAAATGCTCCGGCAACATTTCAAAGAATGATTAATTCAGTGATTCATGGGTTAAAACATACAGATGCCTACATTGACGACTTAGTGACTGGGAATGATACTTGGGAAGATCACATCTCTGCGTTAGAAAGGTTGTTTGAAAGACTTTCCAAGGCTAACCTTACAGTTAACTTGGCTAAAAGTGAATTTGGCCGTGCCACTGTGACGTATCTTGGTTATGTTGTAGGTCAAGGCAAGCAAGCTCCTGTTCAGGCAAAAGTTCAAGCAATATCTGAGTTCCCTATTCCCACAGGTACGAGGACTGTTAGAAGATTTTTGGGAATGGTTGGATATTACCGAAAATTTTGTAAAAATTTTGCTGATATTGCTCTTCCCCTAACTAATCTTCTGAAGAAGGGAGTAAAGTTTGTTTGGACAGATTCTTGTCAAGAAGCATTTGAGAAGCTGAAAGCCATTTTATGCTACCATCCTGTGCTCAAAACACCTGACTTTGAAAAGCCATTTTCATTAGCAGTAGATGCCAGTGATGAAGCTGCAGGAGCTGTGTTGTTGCAGAAGGGTGACCTTGATGATATTGACCATCCTGTAGCTTACTTTTCAAAGAAATTTAATGAGCATCAAAAGAATTATTCCACCATAGAGAAAGAATTACTGTCGTTTGTTTTAGCCTTGCAACATTTCAGTGTATATGTTTGCACCGCTCAGAAACCATTGACTGTATATACAGATCATAACCCATTGGTGTTTCTGAGCCGAGTCAAAAACAAGAACAGAAGGCTGTTAAACTGGAGTTTAATTTTGCAAGAGTTTGATCTCATGATAACTCACATTAAAGGCAAAGATAATGTGATTGCTGATTGTCTTTCTCGATGTTCAATGGGAAACATGTATCTGTACTAATCTGATAGTCTGTAGTTGTGTAGCATGATAATTATTAACATTACTAACTGTATGCGCGGTTAAATTTTTCTTGGGAAAATTTTTTTTTAGGTGGGAGGTGTTACGGACTCAGTGAAAGTCCCTTTAAGATAGAGAGTGTGTGTGTATGTGTGTGTGGGGCGTGCTTACGTCAATAGAAGATAAAGGACGTAATGACGTTGTTGAAGAAGGCAGAAGAAGAAGGAGAGAGAGAGAAGGGAGAGAGACACCAGCCTGCTTGTTTTCTCTATCGATGGATGAGAAACAATAACTGTGTTTGCCACTGAAATCCATGTATGGAAGTTGGAAGTAATCCGGTGGAGTTCACTTTGTTGCTGACCTGTAGAAGGAAACAGGTATTTGTATGTGGACGACCACGGTTCGGATGCTTTTCGGGGTGAGGAAGTCACTACCGAGTAAACACTGAAGTGTCGTTTGGGTTCCATCGTGGAACATTTGGATTTCGTATGTACTCTCTCTATGTTTTTCTACATCTACATCTTATCTTCAGACAACGGTGGTTGTTGAAGAAGCCCTTGCTCATGTTTCACCTTATGGCTTGCGGAACTGAACTTTAAGAACCATTCCGGAACTTGGAGTTTTGGACTTTGTCACACACACACACAAAGAGTTTAGTTTTGGGGTTAACGTTCGAGGTTTAACATCTTTGAATTCTAACATACTAACATTTTTACTTTTATTTTACATATTATCATAAGTAGTGATTAATAAAATAGTTTTTAACACTGAATCATGCTCAGTGTGTTTCTTTTGTTGCTGGTTTGTGACAAGATCTCTAACATTACCTAGCTCTCTGTATCTTTTGTATGCTTTTCTTTTCCTTTTGACTAGATTTATTATAGCCTTCATACACCATGGTTCCTGTATCCTATCATGACTCCCGTCTCATCGGAACATGTCTGTGCAGATCTCCACACAAATATCCCCTGAATATTTGCCACATATCTTCCGTACTTTTCCCAGAGAACATCTGTTCCCAATTTAATCTTCCAATTTCCTGCCTGAGAGCCTCATAACTCCCTTTACTCCAAGTAAACACCTTTCTAGCCTGTCTGTTCCTATCCCTCTCCAGTGCTAACATAAAGGAGATAGAATTATGATCACTATCACCAAAATGTTCACCCAATGAGTGATCTGACACCTGACCAGGTTCATTACCCAATATCAAATCAAGCACAGCCTCTCCTCTTGTAGGTCTATCTACATACTGTGTCAAGAACACTTCCTGAACACACCTAACAAACTCCACCCCATCTAAACCCCTCACTGTCTGGAGATGCCAATCGATGTTTGGGAAATTAAAATCCCCCATCACAACAACTCTGTTATTCTCACACCTTTCTAGGATCTGCTTCCCTATCTGCTCCTCAATAACCCTGTCACTATTGGGCAGCCTATAAAAAACACCCAGCACAGTTATTGACCCCTTCCTGTTCCTAACCTCCACCCACAGAGACTCCATAGACAATCCCTCCACAACGTCCACCTTTTCCGCAGCCGTGACACTATCTCTGATCAACCGTGCCATTCCCCCACCTCTCTTGCCTCCCTCCCTGTCCTTCCTGAAACATCTAAAACCCGGCACTTGAATCAACCATTCCAGCCCCGGGGCCATCCAAGTCTCCGTAATGGCCACCACATCATAGCTCCAAGTATCGATCCAAGCTCTAAGCTCATCCGCCTTGTTCACAACACTCCTTGCGTTAAAATAGACACATCTCAAGCCTGTCTGAAAACGTCCCTTCTCTATCACCTGCCTATGGTACTTACTCCTAGCCTCCTCTATTTGAGAGCTGAACACCTCTTCCCCATTCTCTCCAGTACGGATCCACAATGAATGCACATAAATAATATGCAGGGTAGAAAATCATGGGATGGGTACCCACAATTTCCTAAAAAGCACTTTTGGTATGGAGCATACTAAGAATGTGCATTCAAAACAATTTCATCCTAAAGAGAGAAGACTGGGTTATGTGGAAAGTCTGGATCCTGGAGAGGAAGTGCCTGGTGCTGTTGTCCTGTGTTGGTGAGATCATCGGTATAAGAGGTACAGCCAAAGAAGTTCTTCAATGAGGTAAAACAATGGATGTTTCCAGAAGTTGCTTCCTGTGATCCATTTACAAACTGCTGAGAGGGTTTTCCACCCCTGAGAATAGTAATGCCTGCATGCTACAGTCAGTTCCTGATAAATTTACCAAGGTGACCGTTATACATAACAGTTTACAATAAAGAAGCAAGACCTTCATCTCAGGAGGTTTCTGCCAGAATTTATGCCTCATGTGAGCTTTCTCCCACCAGTGAATGACTGGACACTATTTTCAAACGTACTGACAGAGGGAATTGGAATTGGTTTATTATTGTAACTTGTACCAAAGTACAGTGAAAAACTTGCCTTGCATACCGTTCATTCAGATCAATTCATTACACAGTGCATTGAGGTAGTACAAGGTAAAACAATACGGAATGCAGAATAAAGTGTCACAGCTACAGAGAAGGAGTGGACTTCAGATTTCCCACTTATATTTCACCCCTCTTTAAGTCTATCAGAAAGCTAGGGCATTTTCTGTGGCAGGAACATAATGGTGTAAAAGTTGATGTTACTAAAGTACATATTTCAAATAACATACTTCCTTAATTTATGTCTTGAGCAACTCTGGGCAGCAGAGTTTCAGCACTATTGGTATCTGGCATATCTAGGGTCACAGGGGAATGTTGAAACTAGTATAAACAAATGACCAAGTCGGGAAACCCGGGAAAGAGCAATAAAAAAGCTGGGAAGAACTTTCATTTCCCATATTTATAACCAAGTATTCTTTGGTTCATAATTAAAGTAAAGAAGAGCAGCACTTTGCGGTATACTTGAAAAAGAGAAGTCTTCAGCACTGCATCCAAAATGGGACAAATTGGATACTACTTTTGTAGAGCTAGCACAGTCAATGAGCTCCTTTGGTGTTGTAAGTTTCTATTTTTATTGATTTTGTTTTGTCATAAAATCATACAGCACAGAAACAGGCCCCCTTGACACCATATCCATGCCGGCCATCAAGTACCCATCTATACTAATCCCATTTACCAGCACTTGGTCCACAGCTGACTATGCCTTGGTGATTAAGTGTTTATCTTAAATGTTGTGAGAGTACCTGCCTCCACCACATTCTCAAGCAGTGTGTTCCAGATTGCAGTCATCCTCTGGGTGAAAAGTTTTTTTTTCCTCCTCTAACTCTTTTACTCCTTGCCTTAAACCTATGTCTTCTGGTTTTAGACATCTCCGTCATGGCGATAAGTTCTCGCTACCCTATCTATGCCCAGCTTCGATCCTTCCATTTTCACAATTTTGAATGAACTGATGTTAGATAATGCTAGGTGTGACTGGATACAATCAAAAATTGTTATCAGTAGGCAATATTCCCAATGAAGTTGCTTATTTTCTTGTGGGTTTAAGTCTAAAAAGTCAGTCATTGTCCAGGCACTTGCTTGAATGGACCTGATGTCAAGCAGGGAATGATGGCAAATTATTCAATCATAAGGGTAAAAGACATACAGTTTCTGAGCCTAATTCTGCAGCAACCCAGCTCCCTTGTGTATTGCAAAAAATGATCATAATCTTGACTGTTTATTTGACTCACCTAGGGCAAGGTAGTATTCTATCTCCATCTTGGCTAAGGTCAAGCAAACACACCTCACTAGCTTCAGTGTTTCTGTTGCTTCCTTCTTCAACCTGTGAACCAGGTCATGTTCTTGAATTTAAACATTTTTCCTTGTGGTGACTACTTAAAGTTTATCACACAGTATGGTTGTGTCCTCAAACACGATGACATCCATAATACCTACGAGATTCACACAGGGGCTGAGTAACAAGACAAATTTAGTGTCCTGAAAACAGAGCTTCATGGTTTCAGAACAGTTTGTTACCCAAAGACTTGCACAGTTGGCCTTGAGTTACTGCACTAGGTGCACATTTGCGCAGCAGTTGGTTCAATAGATTTTTTTTTACATTTCAGGATGAGCCTATTCAATTCAAAAGATTGATTCAACCTGAAGCATAAAACATATTGAATCAACTGTTGTAGAAACACTCAGCTGTGCACCTAGCAAATGCAATCTGGGCAACGCGGTGTTTGCATGATGAAAGCTCAAAAACAGTAGCTTATTTTAATAAACCAATAAGGAATTGTAAAATTGATTGGACCAGCTGTCACAAAGCATATGCATCCAGCTGGTCCAATCCATTTTACCATGCAGGATCAATCCTGATGCTTGTACTATAACTCGGTTCACTTGTTTAGGTCAATACATTTAAATTGTAACTATCCAATTGCATTTTTTTGCTTGCCCCGGGTGATTGTGCAGCCTTTTGTCTCAGGCTTTGTTTTCTTTTGATGGCAACATATCCTGTTTCTTCCGGGAGTCAGAATGTCTTATTTATATTCTATATATTAGTAATTTTATTCCTTATCCCCACCCAAGATACTTCTTTTGACTCGTGAGTGTCTTGACTCATGTTGGACTTCCATATATGTCAATTAGGTAGCCAATTATCATGAATTTCAGAAAAATACTTGGCAATAGATGGTCTCACAGCAGTCTAACCCGATTCACACCTGTTACACGAGTACCTTCCAGTAAGGATCACTGGAGAATATTACAGAACACAGATCCTGGGCAACTTTTTTTTCCCTTGGGCTCTTGGGTATTCAAGTCTGAATGAGGTTAACTATCTCGTGATAGCCCCAGACTTAAACTACATCCCATCTTACTTTTGGTGTTAAATCTAAAACATGGCATTAACAATGACAGCGTATTTAGAGTAACTGTACCCATGGTCTTGTTTTCCATTTCAGCCCTGAACTCAGCACAGCTCAAAAGCACTTGAAAAGTAGAAAAATTGCAAAGGGGAAAGGTTAGTGAGGGATGAAACAAATTAGTTTTGCCATTATTACTCAGCTACACTAGATCCAATTTCAAAATTTGTTTTTAATGCTTTTTCTGTCTCTCCTTTCACTCAGGAATTCCCTTTGTGTCAAGCTTGATTTGTTCTGCTCCAGTTCTGTAGGTTTGAGGTAACCTGGTTGGACCCGTAAATTCTGCCATGGATGGAGCAGAAGGTGTCTTGTGGGATGAGAAAATGGGTAGCTGGAGATAGTGTGCTCCTGCCACTGTTTACACTGGGCTTCGGTATGTTCCCAATGAACGGACTAGAGGTCATTCAAATACTTCTCCACGTTGAGTATTCCCATGAATGGCTTCCATGAGTCCATGGATTCCCATGAATCAAGAATCCAAAACATAGATTCCCATGAATCAGTGGAAATTTGCAGTTTTACAAGGAGCCTTTGAGAATATCCTTGAATTGTTTACTGTGCCCATCTGATAAACTCTTGCTGTTACAGAACTCAGAACAGAATGTCTGTTTTGGCAATCTAGTGTTGAGCACACAGACATTGTTGCCTGTCCACTGGAACCAAACAAGCATCATTGGGGCCTTAATGCTGGCGATGTTGGCTTGAGAGAAGACACTGCCATTGGTTCCTTGATCTAGACAATGAATTGGATGGATTTTGTGAAGACAACATTGGTTGTGTCTCCCTAGTGATTTGAGGTGCCTGCTGTGTGTAGTCCATAACTCAGGAGCAAGCAGGGAAGCAGGGATCATCATGAGCTTTGTGCCAGGTTTGAGGTCTCAATCTTCAAACGTGCCTTTCCCTCATACAGACAGAAGCTGTGTCAGTGCACTGAAGGCAATGGTAAATTTCATCTTTGATGCTGCCAAAGTGGACTCCTTCAGCAGTGAATAAGATTAAAATTTCCTGGGGACTTGACATCATTATCCTTGACACTTTCCTGTCCTTTCTGGAACTGCTTTGCTCAGCTTCACAGCACAGAACAAGCCCCAAACAAATATCTGCTCCAGTCACTTCTCTACTACTCTCAAACTGAAGTCATCATGAAGGGCTTGCAAACCTGCAGGGTGGGCAAGACAATGCAAAACTCTCTTGTGCTCTTACCCCCAACAACAGCAACAGTTTGAGTTTGATAAAATATCGAAAGGCACTCCACAAGAGCTTTACGAAGCAAAAATTGACACCGAACCATAGGTGGAGATTTTAGGTTAGATGATCAAGTGGTTTGACAAGGAAGTAAGTTCTGCTGACTATTAAAGGAGGAAAGAAAGATAGAGAGGTAGAGAAGGAATTCCAGAGTTCAGGCCCTTTGCAGCTGAACAGCCACTGGTGGAGTTATTAAAGTTAGGAATGATCAGGAAACCAGAATTAGAGGGCAAATATCTTTTGGTGTTGCAGTGCTGGAGAAAATTACAGATTATCAAGGACATCAATGGAAAGCAAAGATAATAATTTTTAAATCGAGACATTACTTAATCAGAGCCATTTCAGGTCAATGGGCACACAGGATGTGAACAGGACCTGTATTTGTTAGAATACAGCTTCTAGAGTTTTGTATGAGCTAGAATTATGGAGGGCAAAAGGGAAGGAGGGACAAAGGGATGGTTGAAGATTTCAGCGGCAAATGAAATGAGACAGAAGCTGGCACATGCATTAGCAAGGTGGGCATAAGTATAGTCCAAAGCAAAAAAAAGAAAATTAAAAGTGACTTTTCAATCAAGGATTTAAATTGTCCTCTGAGCAATAGTATTCATACAGCACAGGAACAGGCCCTTCAGCCCATGATATCTGTGCTGAGTATGATGTCAAATTAAACCAATCCCTTCTGCCTGCACATGATCCATATCTCTCCATTCACTGCATTATTCATGTGCCTGTCTAAAAGCCTTTTGAACAGCACTGTCGTATCTGTCATGGTTCTGAGTGCTGGTTCTCAATTCTGCCCCTTATCCCCATTGATAGTGCCTTGTTGTGCAGCTCATGGTTTCTGTGCACTACTATTTGCCTAATGACACACACCTGAGTTCCATCAGGAGACTAGTATAAGAACCCTGGTTTCACAAACACTGGTTGCCAGATTATTGGTCTATCTCTGGGTATACTTTGTCTCCAGGCTGCTTAGAGCTGTTAACTCTAGAGCAGTCCCAGTTTTGTGGTTTCTCCTAGGAAACCTTGTTTCTGAGACAGAGTCCTGAGGCAAGATTCCTTTGGTTCGTTGTTCTGCATTCAGTACTGAGGAAGCATCCTGACTCCAGTCTCGTTCCGGTGTTCCGCATTTGGGTTCTCTGCGACTTCGCTCTTCGTGTGACATTGTGACAGTATCTGCTTCCACTACAACCCCTGGCAGTGCATTCCAGGCACCTACCACTCTGTGTTTAAAAAAAAAACTTGCCCCACACATCCTCTTTAAACTTCCAGCCCTCATTTTAAATGCATATCTTCTAGTATTCAACATTTCTACCCTGGAAAAAAGATCCTGGCTGTCTACTCTATCTTTGCCTCCCATAATTCTATAAACTTCCATGACATCTCCCCTCAGCCTCCAGTGCTAAAGACAAAACAATCCAAATTTGTCCCAGCTCTCCTAACTAATACCCTCTAATCAAGGCAACATCCTGGTAAACCTCTTCTATACCCTCTCCAAAGCCTCCACATCCTTCCTGTAATGGGGCAACCAGAATTGCATCCAACTGTGGCCAAATCAAAGTTTTATATAATGGCATCATGACTTCCTGACTTTTATACTCAATGTCCCTAGTGATGAAGGCAAGCATGCCATATACTTTCTTTACTACCCTATCTACCTGTGTGGCCACTTTCAGGGAGCTATGGACTTGGACTCCAAGATCCCTCTTGTACATCAATGCCGTTAAGAGTCCTGCCATTAACTGTATAATATCCCCTTACATTTGACCTCCCAAAGAACAACACCTCACACTTGCCCGGATTAAACTCCATCTACCATTTCTCTGCCCATATTTGTAAATGACCTATATCCTGGTGTGTCTTTTGATGACCTTCTTCACTGTCTGCAACTTCACAATTTTGTACCATCTGCAACCTTACTAACCAACCCATCTGCATTTTCATCCGAGTCATTTATATACAGCATAAACAACAGAGATCCCAGCACCGATCCCTGCAGAACGCCACTGGTCACAGACCTCCTGCCAGAATAACACCCTTCCACCACTACCCTCCGACGTCTATGGGCAGGCCAATTCTGAATCCAAACTTCCAAGTCACCTTGGATCCCATGCATCTTAATCTTCCTGATTGTACCATGAGGGACCTTGTCAAATGCCTTACTAAAGTCCATGTACACATCTACTGAGCTACCCTAATCAATCACCTTGGTCACCTCCTCAAAAAACTCTTTCAAGTTTGTAAGGCATGATCTGCCCTGCACAAAGCCATGCTCACTGTTCCTAATTAGCCCATGTTCATCCAAATGTGAGTAAATCCTATCTCTAAACATCCTCTTCAATAGCTATCTTACCACTGAGGTGAGGCTCACAGGCCTATAATTTCCTGGAGTAATTATATTTCCTTTCTTAAACAAAGGAACAACATTGGCTACTCTCCAGTCCTCTGGGACCTCACCTGTGGCTAGAGAGGATATAAAGATCTTCATCAAAGCCCCAATGACCTCCTCTCTTGCCTCTCTCAATAACGTGGGATAGATCCCATCAAGCTCTGGGGATTTATCCACCTTATTGCTCTTCAAGAGACCCAACACCATCTCCTTCTTGATCTCAAAATGCCTTCGTATATTAGAATACCTCACACTGATCTCACTAAATCACTCATCAAAGATCCCCACCATCCGGGCCATGCCATCTTCTTGCAGCTACCATCAGGCAGGAGCTGGTAGTTGCAAGAAGTCCTATACCACCAGGTTCAAGAACAGCTACTTCCCTTCAACCATTCGGTTCTTGAACCAATCTGCACAACCCTAATCACTGTAGTTTAGCAACTTTGAGCCAGAACCAAGGGAAGTTAGGCTTATTGTTGTGAAGTAAGGACATTTTGGTAGCCAATCTTCAGAGGCTGTCTGATCCCCAATCCTGCCAGAGATATCCAATCCCAGATCCAGGAAGATTCAATCCTTGATTACTCTTCTGAATCTACCTTTCCTTCAACCATTCGGTTCTTGAACCAAATGGCACAACCCTAATCACAACAGTTTAGCTGCACTATGACCACTTCGATCACTTTGCATGAAAATAGACTTTGCTTTTTTTTGTTCTAATTGTGTTCTTTCTTATAACAATTGTTTAATTTATGTTAAATTTATGTTTTTCTTGTGAATGCTGCTTATATGTTGCTATGTACCTGTGATGCTGCTGCAAGTAAGTTTTTCATTGCACCTGTGCATGCATGTACTTGTGCAAATGATAATAAACTTGACTTTGACTTTCCTCCATATCCTTCTCGTTAGTGAATATCGATACAAAGTACTAATTTCATACTTCACCGATATCCTCTGACTTCAAACATAAGTTCCCTCCCTTATCCTTGAGTGGTTGTACCTTCTCTCTAGTTACCCTCTTGTTTTTAATGTACATAAAAAATGCTTTGGGGTTCTCTTTAATCCTACTTGCCAAATACTCTTCAATATATTCAAGAACACAAGGCAGAGATTGAGTCAAAAGGTAGGGGGAGGCAGCAGAAAATTGTTGAGGCAAAGGTTGGATGAGCCATGATTTTATTGGATGCTGGAGCAGGTTCAAGAGACTGATTGGCCTACTCCTACTTCTTTTCATATGTTTTTATGTTCTAATGCACTCATTTGCTTGCTGGTCTTTCTTTGACTATGTTCCTGCATTCCAGTGTGATTCTTTGTGCGATCCAAAGTGTGAGCTGCAAGCTGGACAATTTGCCCCACATTTACACTGTGATCTCACCTGGAGTATCTGCACATTAGACCTGCATATCTATAAGTTCCTCATTCATTGATTTTAATGGAGGGGAATGGCTGTGCGGGACTATTAGGTAATTTGGATATTTTAGTATCATTTCATCTAATGTAGTATGTCAAATGTTATTTTTGTTCTTCTTAACTATTTAAAAATAATTACTTTTTATAAAATTGCTTTCAAGCCAGTTGAATGCTTTAAAACATTTTTGAATGTCAACAATATTTAGAAACATTCCGAATTTTTTGACAGCTTTAACAATCAGCTAAACGGGTTGGCTTAGTGAGGCGTCAAAGTCTTATCATCATTCCTGTGGGCAGGGCTTTTTCTAGTATATCTGCATATGATTCCATTACATCACAAAAGGGTTTGTCAACGCCCAGGGTTTCAGTCTGAAGAACTGAGCTAGTTCCGGACCACTGCCTGCTGTCTGGACATTTTTGAGTTCAGTATCAAGAGCAAGTGGTTGGCACCAATTGCAAATTTTGGGCCATAATATAAATTAATACCATTTTATCCAACGTAGAAATTACACAAGGAGAAGCAGTTGGCAGAAAGTGTGAAGCAGTAAAAGTTAATATGAATGTTATCCAATAACCAAATATGAATTATTTTCCATAAATCATGGGAATCCATTAAATAATATAGAACAACTCATCTGTCTGAAAAAAGTTTCAATCATTTTGATTGTGAATAGTGACACATATTTGTTTTGACTTAAACCCCAGAGTGTATCCTGACCTACACAGATCTTGAGGAAATACCTGAGGTTGATAAACAGTCACGAGACAGCACACCCCAATGCCTTCCCAATCATCGCGGGGGACTTCAACCAGGCCAGCTTGAAGAAGTCTCTAACTACAACCAACATGTCGTCTGCAGGACCAGAGGAGCCAGTGCACTCAATCGCTGTTACACCTCCATCAAGAATGCTTACCGTGCCATCCCGCGCCTGCACTTTGGCAAGTCCGATCACCTGGCTGTACTTCTACTCCCAGCACGTAGGCAGATACTGAGGACCGCAGCACCAGTGGTGAGGTTCGCGAAGGTATGGTCAAGGGAGGCGGAGGAGCACTTACAGGACTGCTTTGAATCGGTGGATTGGACCATATTCAGGGATTCATCTTCAGATCTGAATGAATATGTCACGGCCATCATTGACTTCATCAAGACCTGCGTGGATAAGTGTGTGCCGTCAAGTTTTCCCAAACCAGAAGCCCTGGATGAACCAGGAGATTCGCAGTCTGCTGAGGGCTAGATCTGTGGCATTCAAGTCCGGCGATCTAGAACCCTGCAAGAAGTCCAGGTACGATCTAATGAAGGCCATTGTGAGAGTAAAAAGGCAATTCCATGTGAAGTTAGAGACACAATCAGACACACAACAGCTTGGCAGGGTCTGCATGCCTTTACTCCCTATAAGGCAAAACCTAACAGCATAAATGGCAGTGGTGCTTCACTCCCTGATGAACTCAATGCCTTTTATGCACAGTTTGAAAGGGAGAATAACACTACACCTGTGCAAATTCCTACAGCATCTAGTGACCCTGTGATGTCTGCTCGGAAGCCAACGTCCAAACATCTTTAAGGAGGGTGAACCCTCGCAAGGCGTCAGGCCCCAACGGTGTACCTGGCAGGGTACTGAAAACCTGTGTCGACCAAATGGTTGAAGCGTTCAAGGATATCTTCAACCTCTCATTGCTGCAGTCAGAGGTTCCCACCTGCTTCAAAAGGGAATCACTCACACCATTGCCCAAGAAGAGCAGGGTGAGCTACCTCAATGACTATTGCCCAGTAGACTCATATCTACTGTGATGAAGTGCTTTGAGAGGTTGGTCATGGCTAGAATTAACTCCTGCCTGAGCAAGGACCTGGACCCGCTGCAATTTGCCTACCATCACAACAGGTCTGCAACGGATGCAATCTCACTGGCTCTCCAGCCAGCTTTGGAGCACCAAGACAACAGCAAGACATTCATCTGGCTGCTGTTTATGCTGGTGATGAGGAGGCATACAGGAGTGAGGTAGATCGGCTGGTTGAGTGGTGTCGCAACAACAACTCGCACTCAACATCAGCAAAACCATGGAATTGATTGTGGACTTCTGTAAGGAGAGGTCGAGAGAACACACACCAGTATCCACTGAGTGGTCAGTGGAAGAAAAGGTAAGCAGCTTCAAGTGCCTGGGGCGTCAACATCTCAGAGGATCTGTCCTGGCCCAACACATTGATGCAGTCACAAAGGAGGCACTCCAGTGGCTTTACTCCATTCAGAGTTTGAAGAGATTTGGTCTGTCACCAAAGACTCTTGCAAATTTCTACAGACATACAGTGGAGAGCATTCTGTTTGGTTGCATCACCGCCTGGTATGGAGGCTCCAATGCACAGAATCGAAAGAGGCTGCAGAGGGTTGTAGACTCAGCCAGCTCCATCACCGGCACAACCCCCACCCCACCCCACCATCGAAAGCATCTTCAAGAGGCGGTGCCTCAAGAAGGCGGCATCCATCATTAAGGACCCTCACCATCCTGGACATGCCCTCTTCACGTTACTACCATCAGGGAGGAGGTACAGGAGCCTGAAGATCCACACTCAATGTTTCGGGAACAGCTTCTTCCCCTCCACCATCAGATTTCTAAACAGTGTATGGACCCCTGAACACAACCTGGTTATTCCTCTTTTGCACAATTTATATATTTTTATAACTTATAGTAATTTTTATGTCTTTATGTCTTGCACTGTACTGCTGCTGCAAAACAACAAATTTCACAACGTCAGTGATAATAAACCTGATTCTGAGGTTACACTTAGAAAAAATATAACCCACTGAGAATAATTATAATTCAGAACTTTCTCCTCACTGCCCTTGTCGACTATGGTTTCATCTGTTTATTTGTGTTATGATATTTTGATAGCAATGGATTCCCTACTGCCTATGTATTAACATGTCTTTTGTCTAACTCAAGTTTATTATTACATTCAGCATTATTCTTTCCACTTATCAACCATTGATACTTTTGATTCCAAGTCTACTATTTTCTATGATTTTGCACTACTGAAAGAGCCTCAACTCAGTATGACTCAAGAGTTTCTGGGAGCTCCCATCAATAGCATTAGCAAGTTCTGGTCTGATTTTGGTGGCTCAAATTGCATTGCTGATTTCATAAAGCAGTGCTTATTCTTGTCTAAAAAGAGGGGTATTGTCACAGGACAAAGAAATTCCCAATATATCGATCCACAAATAACACTCAGCAGGTCTGACAGCATCTGTGGAAAGAGAAACTGATGAAAGGTCTTCAGTTGGCTTCACTTGGTGGAAGGAGTTAGAGTCATAGAACAGTACAGCACCACAGTTACAGGTCCTTTGGCCCAACAAGTTCATACGAGTTAGAGGGTGGGCATAAAGCAGGATCTGGATCAACTGGGAAGGTGGACCAAGGAATGGCAAATGAATTTAACTTGGACAAGTATAAAGTGTTGTATTTTAGTAAGCTAAACCTCAGCAGGACCTGCACAGTAAATGGCAGTACCCTGGAAATAGTTGTAGAATAGAGAGACCTAGGAATACCAATACATAGTTCCCTTAATGTGGCAACGCAGGTAGATAGGGTGGTGAAGAAGGTGTTTGGCACACTTGCCTTCATCCGTCAGGGCATTAAGTACAAGAGTTGGAATGTTATGTTACAACTGGACAAGACGTTGGGGAGACCATACTTGGTGTATTGTGTGCAGTTCTAATCGGCTAGCAACAGGAAGGATGTCGTTAAGCTGGCAAGGGTGAAGAAAAGATTCACAAGGATGTTACCAGGTCTGGAGGGCATAAGTAATCAGGAGAGACTGGATAGGCTGGGGCTTTGATCCCTGGAGTATAGGAGGTTGCGATGTGACTTTATGGAGGTATATGAAATCATGAGGGGCACAGATAAGGAGAACGGTCACAGTCTTTTTGCCAAAGTAAGGGAGTCCAATACCAGAGGGCACAGATTTAAAGTGAGTGGGAAAAAATTTAAAAGAGACCTGAGGGGCTAGTTTTTCACACAGTGGATGGTGGGTATGTGGAACAAGCTGCCAGAGGAAGTGGTAGAGGTGGGTACAATTAAAAGACATTTGGACAGGTACAAGGATAAGAAAGGTTTAGAGGATATGAACCAAATGCAGGCAAATGGGACTTGCTCAGGTAGGCAACTTGGTCGGCATGGATGAGTTGGGCCAAAGGGCCTGCTTCCGTGATGTATAACTCTACTTCTCTATGACTCTGTAACCTGCTGAAGGATTTTTGACCTGAAACATTAACTCTGCTTCTCTTTCCACAGATGCTGCCTCACCTACTAAATGTTTCCAGCATTTTCTGTTTTTATTTCCTATTTCCAGCATCGGCAGTTTTTCTCATTTTCAATACCCTGCTTTTGTATTCTGTTCCCCTTGCAGAGAAGGTGAATATCCCATCTATACACTGTGTGCGTTTATTGTATGAGGATCTTTTTGAGCACCAGCATTCAAGAGTCTCACACTTTTTAAATAATGTTGGAGACACAAGAGACTGCAGATGCTGGAGTCTGGAGCAAAAACCAAACTGCTGGAGGAACTCAGTAAGTCAAGTAAGTGAGTCTTGATGCAGGGTCTCAACCCGAAATGTCAAGAATGCCTTTTTCTCCACTGATGCTGTTTGACCAGCTGAGTTCCTTTGTCTTAGCCAGTTGGTAAAATGACCAAAATTGCAGATGACACAAAGATAGGTGGAGGGGCAAGTGGTGTTGAGGAAGCAGGGAGTCTGGAGAAGGACTTGGACAGGTTGGGAGAATGGGCAAAGAAGTGGCAGATGGAACACAGTCATGCACTTTGGTAGAAGGAATAAAGGCGGAGACTATTTTCTAAATGGGAAGCGAATTCAGAAATCAGAGGTGCAAAGGGACTTGGGAGTCCGAGTGCAGGATTCCCTAAAGGGTTAGTAAGGAAGGCAAATGTAATGTTAGCATTCATTTAGAGAGGACTAGAATATAAAAGCAAGGATGTAATGCTCAGGCTTGGGTCAGACTACATTTGGAGTATCATGAGCAGTTTTGGGCCAAATACCTAAGGAAGGATGTGCTGGTGTTGGAGAGGTTCCAGAGGAGGTTTACGAGAATGATCCCAGGAACAAAAGGGTTAACACACAAGGGCCGTTTGATGGCTCTGGGCCTGTACTTGCTGGAGTTTAGAAGCATGAGGGGGATCTCATTGAAACCTACTGAATATTGAAAGACCTGGATAGAGTAGACGCAAAGAGAATGTTTCCAGTAGTGGGAGAGTCTACAACCAGAGGGCACGGCCTCAGAATAGAAGGATGTCTCTTTAGAACAGATATGAAGAGGAATTTCTTTAGTCAGAGGGTGGTGAATCTGTGGAAGTCATTGGGTATATTTAAAGCAGAGGTTGATAGGCCCTTGTTTACTAAGGACGTGACTAAGGGAGAAGGCAGGAGGATGGGGTTGAGGGGGAAAAATAAATCAGCCATGATCAAATAGCAGAACAGACTCGGGCTGAATGGCCTAATTCTACTCCTATGTATTATGCTCTTGTCTCTGAAGGTTTCTGAATGTTTCTGACCAGTGAGTTTAGCAAGTACTAAAGCAGATGTGAGCACAAAATACTTATTTGTTTTTGACCACATGTGATTCAGAATCAGAACCAGATTTATTATCATGGACTTATATGATGTGAAACTTGTTGTTTTGTGACAGCAGTACAGTGCACAGGCATAAAATTATTATAAATTACAAAAATGAATAAATTGTGCAAAAAGAAATAACAAGGTAGTGTTCATGGGTCCATGGACCGATAAGAAACCCGATGACGGAGGGGAAGATGATGTTTCTGAATCGTTGATGTGGGTCTTCAGGCTGATGTACCTGCTCTCCATTGGTAATAATGAGAAGAGGCCATGTCCCGGATGGTGAGGGTCCTTAGTGATGGATGGTGCCTTCTTGAGGCTCTGTCTCTTGAAGATGTCTTCAATGGTGGGGAGGGTTGTGCCCGTGATGGAGCTGGCTGAGTATACAACCCTCTGCAGCCCCTTACATTGGAGCCTCCACACCAGGCGGTGATGCAACCAGTTATACTGCATTCCATTGCACATCTAGGGAACTTTGTAAGAGCCTTTGGTGATATATCGAATCTCCTCAAACTCCTAACGAAGTAGAGCCACTGCCATGCATTCTTCGAGGTTGCATCAATGTGTTGGGCCCAGGATAAATTCTCCAAGATGTTGATGTCCAGGAACTTGAAGCTGCTCACTCTTTTGATTGTTGATCCTTCAATGAGAACTGATGTGTGTTCTCCCGACTTCCCCTTCCCAAAGTCCAGTGCCCTCAATTGACACTTCCCTTATTATTGCTCCACTGGAAGTTTCATGAAGCCCAGTAAACCCATTGAGCCAATGTTAAAGTGAAAATAATTTCTCATAAGTTCAAGATTCACTTAAAATACAGTAACATAATGCTGTACAGCATAACCATTCTAGTTCTGGGGGCATAAGACCAATGATTGCACAAGGTATCATGCATGTGATTGATGTGATTAGCAGGCTTTTGCACAGTTACATATGTTAAACATTCATAAATCTAAGGGTCAGGTGCAAACAACAAACCAACCTACGCTGCGCCTCATTACAGGGAACATTCATTGCAGGCAGTGGGATAGCTTGTGAAGAACGCCAAGGCAGATCTGCAAATGGAGATTTTTCTCTCACGAGAACTTTGAAATCATGAACTTGAAACTTTGAAAGATGTTGACACTTAGAGAAAGGTTTAGAGCATTAAGGTGGGGTGAGGTCTCCCAAAAATATAGATGGCTTCTCTTAAACAGTGACAAGAAATCTGGTGTATCAATGGATTTGAGCTGACCCCAACAATGTCTTGTGTCAAAGATGCTGGTAATATGAGTCCTCTTCCATTGCAAGGGTGGGTCTACTCCCTTCTGTTATTGACTGTTCCTTTGTGGTGAATCTCCACTGTTTCTTTCTAGCCTATTCACTATCTAACCATACAATATTGGGATCAAAAGTGCACTGCGCATTGATTGACATCACAACTGTGTGGTCAGCGTCTTCCTTACAAAGGCAGATTCCACACAAAAATGTACAATCTGAAGTTTCAATCTGCCCAAATGTGCTATAACGTCTTGGTCCCAGGCTGGGAATATTTTCACTGTACAATTCATAGTGCATAAAAAAATGTGCTGAATTAGTTGAATTTCTAGCCCAACATGTCAACATCATTCTGAGTGATTAGCATATTAGAATTGACAATTCTCCTCTCCTGAGAGGGTTTTGGGCACACTGCCATATATGTTAAAATCAAATGCAGAAGAAAATGGGCTAGGGTCAGCATGCTGTTCACTTCACCAGTTTTAATCCCCAATCTATACTCAAGCTCAGACATATTCAGACCTAAAATCTTGGACAACATTTTAAAGTAGTTCCACACAAATTGAGTTGCAGGAAGCTTAAGTATAATGCTTTTAAGCCTGAGGTGAAGTCATTATTGAGCCAACATACATTTAGCCACAGGGACTGATTTTCTTCATCTTCTTCTTAGCAGTCTCTCAGGGTTGATGACTTGCTTCCACTACAGTTCTGTGAATTCTAAGATAACTGACGAGTCCTGTGCAGGATCCTCAAATTCTGCCACAGCTCGGAGAATAGGTCTTTGAAGGGATAGTTGGGTGTGTGCTTAGGATACTCCTCTATTTTGAACAGTCATTGGGCAGAAAAGAGTCACTTCAAGGAGGTTTTGGAAAATCTCTGAAAAAAACCTCCTGGAAATCCTCTGGCATGAAAGAGTTCGAAGTAAGGAGCTAGAAGTCTGATATCAGACATTAGGAGGATGAGCTTGCCCTTTGGATCCGGCTGACCACAATTACGGTCTCAATGCTCAGTAGAGGAAGTTGACTTTGTCTGGTTTGCTTGTCCTGCCAATGGATAGGATTGGTGGATGGGTAATAAAAAAAAAGATCGGAAGCAGAGGCCAAAGATATTAAAAGGGCAACCGCAGAGGCCTGGGGAATTTAAAACACTGGTAACAGAGGCCCAGAGATTTTAAACACTGACACCCAGAGAGTGTGCAATTGAGAAGCAAACAAACAGAATGTGGGCATTTGGTAAGTGAGGGAATTGAGTGAAGTGAGAGAGGCCCACATATCACAATAACACAACAAGATGGCACTGGAGCATGGTGACTCGTTGCAAGTTGCTCTCTGCAGATCTACTCATTATTTTTACTATAATTATTCTCCTCTTTTAAATCTAAATTCTATGTCTCTAAGAATTACTAATAATGTTCTTTTAAATCTTTTTACAGGGCTGGCGATCTTCTGACCTCCAGGAGTGACTGATTACCTGCGCTGCACTTTCTCTGTAGCTGTGACACTTTACTCTGCATTCTGTATTGCTTTATCTTGTACTACCTCAATGGACTGTGTAATGAATTGATCTGTATGAATGGTATGCAAGACAAGTTTTTCACTGTACCTCGGTACATGTGACAATAATGAACGAATTCCCATTCCAATATCACACGTGAAAATCTTAAAGAGTCAATTCGGCATACTTTCATTGTCTGGAGGCTGACCCCCAGAGGTAACAGCAGGATTCAAAAGGTGACACTTTGCATGAGAGGCTGCTGATTGGTAAGCAGGAACAGGGTAAATATTTCTATTACTTCTAAAGTTCGCAGCTAAGTCGTAAGTAATAAATAGGAGTAAAATCTATGACTGGTGAAAGCAGTGCTAAGAATGAATTAGGGGCCCTAGTGTTATTAATATCCATTAACATACATTTAAAAAGTAAAGGGAGTAATGTAAGGGTAAGTCCTGGCACAACAGCTTGGTCACGTGGAATGCTCCTCCTGCAATATGTGAGAAGTCAGTGACAGACTACTCTACAGGAATGTGGGCCGTCACACCTCTGCAACTATCAGAGGTGGTCACAATGGTGGTCCCATTGATTGTCTATATGGTCAGAGGGGAATGATAGTCACGCATCTTGCCTGGGGAATTCTGCTGCGGGGAGGAAACTTCTCAATCACTGATATCAAAGAGGTGGTGAGTGGGCAGCTCCTTGTGGCAAAACGTAAAGTTCTGTAACACTCTGCTCTGGCTAATTAATGTGTATGCCTCGCCTGTGTTGAGAGAGCCGCTAACTGTCCTCCAGGAACTCCCACTGCTGCTGGTGACGTCCCCACCAGTTCTGGTTGGTGAGTTCAACTGCATCATCAATGCGGTTGGACAATCTGGCAGTGTGGACAGGAGACTGGACAGCAGCTCCAGACACCTGATGGAAACGGTTAAAGAGGCAAAGTTGTTCAACATCTCTGCAGGTGGAACACAGCTGCAACACACTTGGACCGGACTGGGCAGCTCAGGACGATACCAGATAGACTTCCTCTTCATTTCAAAGGCAATCACTGACGTCATGCCGATATTCTTCTCTGACCACTGCCTTCTTCGAGCCTCCTGTCACCTACAGGAGGACCAGAAGCCAGGCACGGGGACATGGAGGTTGAACATCAAGCTGCTGACCCAAAGAAATTGAGGAACTAATGAGGGATTACACACTTTGGAGAACTGTGAAGCCCCTCTTTGACTCTCTGGTACACTGGTGGAAAGCAACCAAAGAGAACATCAAGAGGTTCTTCATCCTCAAAGGTGTTCAGAAAGCAAGAAAAAGTCAAAAGGAATTGTGACAACTCCAGTCAGACTTGCAGCAACTTCTCCTTCTGCAGTCAAGGGGGGTGGATATGAGAGAGGAATTCCGAGAGGTGAAGAGTCAACAAGCTGCACTATTTACCTCGGTATCCTCCAAGGTCATCTTCAGATCCAGAGTCTGCTTTGTGGAGCAGGATGAGACGTGCTCAGGCTTCTTCTTCCAAAAGATTCACAGGGTGAGCACTGTGATCCACAGCCTTAAGGAAGAGGATGGCTCAGTAACATCCTCACAGACAAACATATTAAGGATCTGCAGATCCTTCTATGCCTGACTGTATGACAGAAAGACCATAGACTCCCAAAACTTCCTGTCCTCTGTCATGGAGATGTTAGGCAATAGAATGCAGGAGAGTCTGGATCAGCCACTGACCCTGGCAGAGCTGACTGGCTCCATCTGTTCCCTAAGAAAGAATAAAACTCCCGGAAGCGATGGCTCACCGACAGAGTTATACTTGGATTTATGGCACTGGATGGGCCTGGACCTGCTGGAAGTGTATAACGCGATGCTTCAGACAGGCTGCATGTCAGACTCCATGAGGAAGGATATCATCAACCCTCACCAACAAGTAGAAGTGGGAGAAGGAGGACATCAGGAATTGAAGACCTATTTCACTGTTAAATGTGGACTATAAGATCCTGTCCAAAGCCATTGCAAACCGTGTCAAGTCTGCTCTGGGACAGGTGATCCACCCAGACCAAACCTGTGCTGTACCTGGCAAGAAAATCTCTGACAGCCTTGTGCTGCCTGGGGATACTATTGCCTACATGCAGGACAGAGGGGTGGATATCTGCCTGGTCAGCTTGGACCAGGAAAAGGCCTTTGACAGGATATCAAAGTCATCCATGACGGATGTGCTCTCCAAAGTGGGTTTTGGGGAGGGAATCAGAAATTGGATCCAAGTGCTCTACACAGAAATCCTAGTGCAGTCCAAAGCAATAGGTGGGAGACGGATAGTCTCCCCATCAAGTCTTGAATCAGGCAGGGTTGTCCGCTCTCCTGGGTCTTGTTTGTGTGCTGCACAGAGCCCTTTGCTGAATCCATCAGGAAGGACAAGACCATAAGAGGGGTGACATTCCCAGGCAGTGGAGGCACACAAGTCAAAACCTCCCTGTACATGGATGACATCACCGTCTTCCGCTCGGATCCGTGGTCAGTTCACAGATTGATCAGCATTTGCAACCACCTTGAGTTGGCATCAGGGACCAGAGTCAACAGCAGGAAGAGCGAGGCCATGCTCTTCAGTAACTGGCCCGACCGATCCAATGTCCCCTTCACTGTCAGGTCTGACTACCTGAAAATGCTGGGGATCTGGTACGGAGGGGCCGAGGCATGTAACAAGAATTGGCTGGAACAGATTGGGAAGGTAAAATAAAAATTGGGTCTGTGGAAACAGCGTTCTCTGCCAATAACTGGGAAGAACTTGGTTATCAGGTCCAGTATGCTCTCAGGGCTGCTGTACTTGGCGCAGGTGTGGCCTGTTCACCGCTCCCCTGCCATGGTAATCACCTGGGATGTCTTCCAGTTGGAGCGAGTCCGTCGGGTCACAATGCACAATTCCCCAGAGAATGGAGGCAAAAGTGCACCCAACATTGCCCACATGCTGATGACCACCTTCGTGTGTGACTGGATCAGGAGGTGTGTGGACCCAAAGTACGTGGGCACCAGGTTCTACCTGTCCCTGGTGTTGCAGAAGACAGGCCTAGACCCGTTACCACACAACATCCCAGTCAGCTGGACGTTGCCACATTACCTGTCCTTTGTGGAAGAGTTCTTCCAAGTATTGCATGCATTATAGGAAGGATGTCGAGGCTTTAGAGAGGGTTCAGAGGAGGTTTACTAGGATGCTGCCTGGATTAGAGGGCATGTGCTATCAGGAGAGGCTGGACAAACTTGGTCTCTTTTCTCTGGAGCGGCGGAGGCTGAGGGGTGATCTGTTGGAAATGTATAAAATTATGAGGGGAATAGATCGGGTGGACAAGCAATATCTTTTTCCCATTATTGAGCGATCCAATACCAGAGGGCATGCATTGAAGGTAAGAGGGGGTAGGTTCAGAACAGACGTGAAGGTTACATTTTTTACTCAGAGAGTGGTAGATGCCTGGAATGCGTTGCCTGATAGAGTGGTGGAGGCAAACTCATTGGGGGCTTTTAAGAGGGGCTTGGATGGGCACATGAATGAGAGAAAAATGGAGGGATATGGGCGTTCTGTAGGTAGGAGGGAATAGCTATGACAGCACAACATTGCGGGTTTTAATTATCTGTCAGAAAGAAAGAATAATGAATGGGAGACGGTTACTTAGCATCAAAAGCATATGCATTTTTGGACAATTATTCATTTATTCTTTCTATTGTAGATAGTAGCTGAAAATAATATTTGAGTAAAGAAAATCCTGCAATTAGATGTTTACAATTGTTGAGTATTAATCAAAACTAGGTGTAGATTGAAGTAATGGTTCAGAGGAGGAATTAATACCAAAATTCCTATAAAATAGTCACACAGAATTATGATTAATTCCACCATACATTAGCATGGATAGAAATTTGGCCAATTAGCAGTAATCAGTGAAAAGGTATAAGAGAGTCATTCTCATATTGGCAACCTGTAACCACTAGGACACAACAGTCATCAGTGCTGGGACGACAGTTGTTTACAATATATATTGATAATTTGGGGGAAAGAAGTACTGTAGCCAAATCTGGAGATGGTGCAAAAGTCGTGAGGAAGATAAGCTGTGAGGAGGATACAAACAGTTTACAAACAGAGAGATAACAATAGGTTAAGTGAATGGGCAAAATGTTGGTAAATGGACTATAATGAAGGTGTTTACTTTGGAAAGAAGAATGATAATCCAGATTATTAATTAAGTGGAGATTTGGGGGGATATGAAGTGCAGAAAACTAACATAAAGATGCAACAGGTAATTGAGAAGATTAATGGAATGCTGGCTTTCATTGCAAAGGGAATGGAGAAGAAAAGAAAGGATGTCTTACTGAAAATGTACAAGGTGCTAATGAAATCACATCAAGAATACTATGTATAATTTTATTCCACATATATTATTAATGGAGGCAGTTCAAAGAAAGTTTTACTAGGTATTATCGAATACGTTCAAATGTTATGAGGAAAGATTTAATAAGTTGAGTGTGTATTCACTGGAGTTTAGAAGAATGAGAGCCAATCTTATTGAAACGTATAGGATTCTTAGAAGATAGACACAGTTGTATTATTTTATGGCAAGTTGAATTATGTGCAGCTCTTAATTGCCAAAGTTTCACAAATCTTTTATGTTGGATATTTGTTCTCTGGCCTCAATTACATGGCTCAGTAGAGTAAAGGACACAGGAAATTCCTTTAAATGTGTAAGATCCAGTGGAGTTAATTGTTCCCAAAGTTAATCATTCTGTAGAAATGTCTGAAAAATGCACCTCCATTCCAACAGCAACATTTAACAATTATTTTTGTAACTTATTAAACTCCAATGCAAACTAGATAGAAGAAAAAAATTTCACTTTTCTTAATTTGCAATAGATAGAATCATGAATAAGACCTCCCAAAATTTACCTAAATAATTCAGATATGATTCCAGTAATTATTTCTCCAAATCTGTTCATGGAACATTCTTACAATTAGACTGACAGGAAAAGAATCCTACATGTGAATTTTCTGTTGGAAGTCCCCTGCAAAATTTTACCATAGCCAATCTCCCAGTGGGTTCCACAGGTTAAAATTAACTCCTGAGATTTTTGATTAACAAAGAAATTGTGGTGATAAGGTTGAAGCAGCTTTGAAAAAAAAATTTAATCAAAGAGCAATTGTCTAATCTTGTTGCCCCAGACACCCTGATAATGCATCAGGCTTGACGTATCAGCTGATCTTTTCTTGCTTGATTTTTTTGTCCACTATTTAAAGATTTTCTCAAATTTTTGAGGAAGCCCAGGCCCAAACCCAAGAAAACTTCCCCTAACTTTTTAACTGTGGCCTAAACAATTATTTCCATTGATAGCTCTCTTCTTTTCTGTTTTATGTTTCACTTTATAAAATCTAGCATGCTTATTTGTAATTGCCGACTTGTCCATTAAATTTTAGAGTTTGACAATTAATTGCAGAAGAATCAACAAACACTGATCTATTTAATTATCTGTCAGAAAGAAAGAATAAAGAATTGGAGACGGTTACTTAGCATCAAAAGTATATACATTTTTGGACAATTATTCATTTATTCTTTCTATTGCAAATAGTAGCTAAAAATAGTATTTGAGTAAAGAAAATCCAGCAATTAGATGTTTACAATTGTTGAGTATTAATCAGAACTAATCAGAATTTGATTAAAGTAATGGTTCAGAGGAGGAGTTAATATCAAAATTCATATAAAATAGTCACACAGAATTATGATTAGTTCCACCATACATTCGTGACTTTTCTGCCTCTTTCAGTGATTAATGAATATTTATTTAAACAGAAGTTGTGATGGCATAATTGGCTTCGATGAGTTACTGACCCCAGCAGTGCAAGAGATTTAATTAACATACACACAGTATACAAATACAATCAATGAAATACCCTGGGTTAATTATTGCCTGCCAATTCAGCTTTTTTATTTCCTTAACCCTCACCCCAGCTCCAACCAATTTCTTATATTTTTTTCCCTCTTCTCTGGAAGGCTGTTTCGTACTGGGCAGTACTTTACCAACACCATTTTAGTTAGAAGGGTATTTTTCATATGTGAGCTAGCATAGAAGGGCAAACATCCCAGCAGATAACAATAAACTTGGATTAACAACACATACCATATATGACATTCTCCCCAATCTAGCCCAAGATTGTATTTATCTGGCACATTCAATGTACTAAAGCATTTCAACCAATAAGACAAAAATTAGCATCAAGCCAAAGAGACAGGCATTAGAAAAAGTGAAAAAAAGCTTGTGCCTGGAAGAAAGTTTTGAAGAGCTTTTATTTGAAAAAGGGATGAGGGCAAAGAGGTTAAGGAAGGAAATTCCAGAGTTTAGGGCTCTACTGTAGAAGGCAGGGCTGCCACTAGTGAGTCATAGGAAATGGGGAATGCCCAAGAGACCAGATGATACCAGAGATTTGTAAAGCTGTAGGAGGTTACAGAGGATAGGAGGAATAAGGAAATGGATAAATTTGAACATAAGGTTGAGAATTTTAATATAATTGTTCGGGTCATCAATGGGTGCAAAATTATTCTTTGAAGTAAAGCAATGAATAATGCAGGTGTCTTGAAAACAACATATTAAAAGACTATATATAAAATGGACATAAATATAAAAAATCATTGATTTATTCCTTTCAGAAATAAATCAATAGTTGTGGATTCCCCAAATCCCAATAAATGTGAATAAAAGTAGGACACAGCTTATACAATCACCATAAATTAGTGAACCTGATAGCGTGTTGTGCATTAGAAAAAATAACTATTGTTAGAATAGATCAACTCCTCTAGCTCACCACAGGCATCACCTCATGGCATCTGCTTGCCAGATATAGAAGCCATTCACTCTTTTTACTTTATCTCTCAATTCCTTCTTGCATCAAAAAATATATCTGATTGTCTCTCAGATATTTATTCTGCATTCTTCTTAGGCTTCCTTGGTAATATAACCCAAAACTTTACTACTGGATTGCTAGAAAAAAAATTCCATGTAACTTTCCTCATTATTCCTAACTCTCTAATTTTCCCCTTGGTACATGAATGAATTGCCAGATGCCTGGTCAAATTTATCCATTTGCCTCTCACATAGCTTAATTCTAATAATTTTCTCCAAAAGATTTTACAATTTAAACATCTAGTATTATTATTAGGACTTCAAAAGTAAACTAAAGCAAACAAAATAAATGTATTTTTATTACTAATAATATAATTGGATACATTTACTCAACAACAGTTTTCAACAGGTATGTAAGCTGTCAGTAGAAATTTCTCAAATAGGCACATAACATAATGCAAATGAACCTCCAGATGCAGGAAACCTGTTGTAATTACCCTTTAGGGAGATAGTCTAACTCAGCTTTAGTTGCATGCCTGGCAACTGTCCAACACTCAGGTCAATGACCTGAATTCCAGCCAATAAAATCCACTCAGCATTATCTTGCAGCATTGTGATGATATAAGCCTGGGAACAGAGTGTTAAAAATAAAGAGAGACATCACCAGTCAATTCAGCCTAAATTGATAGAGATATAAAATGATGGGCTGTCCACAGAAGTAAAAGTACAGAACATATGAAAACAGGGATACACAATAAATAAACCTGTAGCCCAAAGGTCACCATTTATTGTGGAGGGATAATGGAACCTTTCATGCTTTTTGAATCCTGCAATTTTTCTCTTTTTAGCAGCAGTGGTGTAATGAGTATTCTGACATTTTATTGATCAGAAGTGCAGCCTGATGTCTGCCTGAAATTTAGACTTCAAATTATTTTTAAAAACCCTGATTTAACACTTCTAACCTTTACAGCGTGAAGGATAATTCGTTGTTTAACCTTTTGAAGATGGCAGCTGGACAAAGATGAAAAAAAGAAAGCTATAATTCTTTTTAATGACACTGTGATTAAGAACTGTTGTCTGGTATGGTCAGTTATCTGATTTTAACTTGATATTATTGTTTTAAAACTATCAATAAATAATTTTCAAAAACTACTGATGCATTTCAGAGAGTTTGGAGACTAAAATATCAGAAAAGAAATCTGAAGTGAAATATTCTGTCTGAAATTGTTTTCTTCTACCTTTATTGTAAAGTGGCAAATGCTGGAATTGCTGGTGTGATACTGAGCTACACACCCCAAGAACAAGTCAATCCCCAGTCTGTGTCAAATTAAGCTGATTTCACTCCAAGGAACATCTTGGCTGTTACAAAGAGCCGCAATGCTCCAATCTCATTGGGAGGAGGAACATTGCCAAGATTTTAATTCCTGATTTATATAAGATCAGTCCTTTTGGAAAGTGTAAGTATAAAGTGCAGACTAAGAATTAGTTGGAGCTCATCTGTGATGTCCCAATGGTCAAATACAAGCTATGCCCGGGTAACAATCAGTTTCTGTTTTACAGATGTCCATAAGTCAATTTTGTCCATTAGTCGGGCAATACACAAAAATTACTCTGGATGATAACCATACCTCCACGGTATTCTAATGAATGGCATCAAAAGCACATAAGACTGAAAAGAAAGGACAATTACTAAAAGTGGAGGAAGAGAGAAAACTAGTTCTGCCATTCGTGGGAACGAACATATGTACATACATCGGACTTTTGAATTTAATATTATGGGATCTCGTTCATATGTACAGATGTCCATAAGTCGAGCGTTCATAACCCAGGGACAGCCTCTAGCCTAAAAGCACTTATTCTTACAGCTCACATCAGTTCTGAAATGTTAACTCTGTTACTCTCAAAATGGATGGCACATACTGAGTTCATCTAGAATATTCTGTTTTATCTCAGGTTCTAAGCAAACTAAGAAAGATTATTCATATTTTTGAATCTGTATTATCTTACGTATTCATTCATGGATTATGAGCTGAGCTGGCAAGGCTAGCATTTATTGTCCATCCTTTACGCTCTTGGGAATGGGATAGTTGCATCCCATGTGGTACATATATTCCCAAAGGAGCCGAGATGGATCTTCCATTCAGCACTTCTGAATACAGATGGCTCCCATTGCTTCAGTTTTGTCTTTCATACTCAGATTCTACACTCTGTCACCATGCCTCAGGATGGAGATGTTCATGGAGTCACCTCCTCTTTTTAGTTATTTAATTGTTCACCGTTGTGCTTGGCTGAATATGCAAAACCTACAAATTTTTGATCTGATTGTGGGATCACTTAGCTCTCCCAGTACATGATGATTCTGCTGTTTGGCAGTCCAGTGGTAGGATCATCAGATGGCACTGTAGTTTAAGATATATGATGTTTCTCTTGGCTTTACTTTTTCACCCTTCTATGTACTTAAGTACTTAAAGTACAGAAGCAGGAATAGGCCACTTGTCCCCTTGTGCCTGCTCTGGTGTTCAATAAGAAGGTGGCTAATTGTTTACCTCAGCTCCACTTTCTTAATTCCCTTGATATTTATTGGTATTGTTATTAGTATTGGTTTATGATTGTCCCACCTAGACAGATCATGCCATGCATAAGCACATTGAGGTAATAAAAGGAAAACAGAATGCAGAATATAATGTTGCAGTTACAGAGAAAGTGCAGTACAAGCAAACAAATAAAGTGCAAGGACCACAATGAGGTAGATTGGGAGCACCAATCGATCTTTATCTTGAATATGCTCAGCATCTGACCTTCCACAACCCTCTTAGTTAGTGAACTCCAAATATTTTCATTTTCTCAATGAAGAAATTTCTTCTCATTTCTATACAAAATGGCAGAGCCCATTTTTTGAGACATGTTTCTCAGTTCTAGACATCCCCACCAGAGAAAACATCAATACCTACCCCTTCAACTAATTTAAGAACTTTGAATATTTCAGAGAAATTCAATGGACACAAACATGAACACCGGGCCTCAACTTGTGTCAACTGTAAGATGGCAGCTTTGACAGTGTCAGTTTATATCTCTAGTCCCTGGAGTGGGACTTAAGCTCACAACCTCCTGAGCCAAAAGCAATAGTACTATCATCAAGCCACAGGTAACATCCAGCAATAAACGTCGATTGTTCTGCTGGTTTGATGGGAGTGACAGAGTGAGTGATCCACCACAATTTGTAACATCATGATGCAGCTCCTAGAGCATCAGACTAGCTCAGTTTTGAGCTGCTAGTCTACTTTGAATCTATCCTGTTTAGTACAGTGGGAGTGAAACACAGCATAATAAAGTGAGTTGGAACTATGTCTTCAAAAGGGCAATACATTAATAATTGCTATCAAAATCATCATGAACAGACTCATCTTTGAATAATAGTTTGTTGAGAATGGGGTCAACGATGTTTTTTCACCACCTGCTGCAGGGCTAGATTGGCTGCATAGTCACTTGGACAGCTCAACAGTGGTGGAGCTGCTGAGCCACACTTGATATATCCTCTCAGAATATATAATCTTTTCATTTCTATTTTTTCTATAACATTGGAGGAATAGCAATTCATCAGCTGAGAGAGTGCAATTGATGGTAATCATTAGGAGATTCCTTTGCCCATGATCTGATGCCACCAGATATCATAGGCTCTGGAATCCATGTTAATGTGTGCTTCCACACCTGGTCACCTGGTGTTTCAGTCCTGCCGGTGGAACAGAATGTAATCCTGGGATGATGATGAAGGATTCTGAAGTGTTGGTTGTAAGGTGGCAAAGTGCATGATTTTAAAAGGTGTCAAAGTGCAAATTTCAAGTGCGTGACAATGTCAGACTGCTGCTTGGTCCATCCCTGGCAGATCTTCCAATTTAGGCATATCCCCAGGGTGGACTGGGCTGTGTGTATCTTTTTCAAAAAACAAGATGCTGGAGGATCTCAGTGGGTAAGGCACCATCTGTGGAGGGAAATGCACAATCAACATTTCAGATGAAGGGTCTTGACCCGAAAAGTCGACTGTCTGTTTCCCTCCACCAATGCTGTTTGACCCAGTGAGTTCCTCCATCAACTTGTTTGTTGCTCCAGGTTCCAGCATCTGCAGTCTCTTTATCTTTTAAATGTCTGGTTTCTGGTCACAGTCAGAGGTACAAGTACAACAATGCAAAATCAACCCTTTTAAGATATTTTAATGATTTTTCAAGAAACAAAACCGACCAACCTTTATAACATCGTTGTCAGTAAAGGGCAATGGGCTACCTTTTTCCTTTCTAACATTCATTTTTGTTTTGTTGGCATTTTGACACCAGTTAACATTAGCCCAGTCATTGAGTGAGATGTAGGGCACTTGAGTATTCCAGTCTTCAATGACACAAATGCAACCACTGCTGGTGACGTTGAAATATGTCAAAACTATTCCCCTTAAGAAGTCCTAACCTTTCAACATCAAGAGTTATTGCATCTCATGAGCAATATGCCAGGCCAAACCGTGAGGTGTATTTGTAGCACAAAGGAGAAATGGTTACACAGAATTCCAGCTTATATTATTTGCTACTGATATCCAGGGAAGCATAACAACCTTAAAGCAGATATGTTTCTTTGCACAAGCCTTTTCATTATCTTATGCTCTGTAGTTAGTAATAAGGGTGGTAGAATGGTAAAGAAGGCATATGGCATGCTTCCCTTTATTAGTCGAAGAATTGAGTTCAAGAGTCAGGAAGTTATGCTGCAGCTTTGTAAAACTCTAGTTAGGCTGCATTGGGAGTATTGCATTCAGTTCTGGTTGCCCCATTATAGGAAGGATGTCGAGGTTTTGGAGAGGGTGCAGAAGAAGTTTACCAGGATGCTAGCTAGATTAGAGGGCATGTGACATAAGGAGAGGTTGGACAAACTTGGGTTGTTTTCTCTGGAGAGGCAGAGGCTGAGGGGAGACCTGATAGAGGTTTGTAAGATTATGAGGGGCATAAATAGAATAGACAGCCAATATCTTTTCCCAGAGTTGAAATGTCTAATACCAGAGAACATGCCTTTAAGGTGAGAGGGGGTAAGTTCAAAGGAGACGTGCAGGGCAAGTTTTTTTACACAGAGAGCGGTGGGTGCCCAGAATGCACTGCCTGGGGTGGTGGTGGAGGCAAATACGATAGGGGCATTCAAGATGCTCATAGATAGGCACATGAATGTGCAGGAAATGGAAGGATATAGTGGACATTGTGTAGGCAGAAGAGATTAGTTTAGTTGGGCATTTGATTAATAATTTATGTAGTTCGGAACAACATTGTGGGCCGAACGGCCTGTTCCTGTGCTGTACTGTTCTATGTTCTATGTTCTAAGTGACATTGCTTGGTGGCACTGGTTTTAAGCACTTATAACAAGAAGACAGTTGTCCTGGTCAGTTTCTTCCACGGCTGTTAAGTGCAGATATCCTTCATCCACTCAAAAAAGAAACTTTGAGCTTTGATCAGCAACTGTAGGATGAAATTACTGGGAGGCTGGGGAGAGGGAACAGACAGTGTCCTCCTATATTGTCATGTTCTCACACAGTATGAGAGGAGGCCACTTGACCCACCAGGGCTCTCAGGTCTATGCAAGCTCTCAGAGCAATCCTACCAATCCCATTCCCTCACTTATTCCCTGTAACCCATTCTCTCTTGTGTGTCCATCAACCTCAAGCTGATTCTCTCACTATTCACCCACACTAAGAGTAATTTACCATCGCTAGTTAACCTACCAACTGGTCTTTCTTTGACAAAAAGCAGAAAATGCTGGAAATACTCAGTAGGTCAGGCCATATCTGTGGGAAGAGTAACAATATCAACGTTTCACACTGGAGACCCTTTGTCAGAACTCATCAGTCTCTGACTTGAAACATTGACTCTGTTTTTCTTCCCACAGATGCAGCTGACCTGCTGAGTATTTCAAACATTTTCTGTTATTGTTTTAGATTTCCAGCATCTGCAGTTTTTGTTGAATTTTTATTGGCCCATCTTTGATATGTGGAAGGAAGCCTAAGCACCCAGGGGAAACCCATGGGGTCATGGGGAGATATGTGCAAATCCACATTCATTCATGTATTTATCATCCAGTGCCTCATATAACTGGGTTTCAGAAGCTGGACATCTCCAAAAGCTGGCATTTCTCAGCAGTGTGACAATATATATTTGGGCATTTGCAATCTTCAGTTCTTATTTACCTTCAACTAATTCTCCAAATTGAAATGTGTTCCCACAAAGAGTGTATGCAGACATCACAGTTGACTGGCTTAGAGATTCCTAAGCACCTAAGTAAACAAAGGGAGTTGGGGGAGCACCTATAGCACAAGTATGAAATAGCACCTCTGAGATTCATTATATTTACTTGTCTCTTAATCTGTTGGTTTCCCTTGCCTCTTGGATGAGGTATTAAACCAAGTCTGCCATGTCAACTGGATATAAAATTTCTTCACATTATTTGAAAAAGAACGGGACAGTCCTCAGAATTCTGGCTAAAATTGATTCAATTATTTTATTGATAATTGTGGTATCTTTCTATGTGCAAATTGACTGCATTATTTCATAAATTCCAAGAGAGAAATAAGGACACATCTAAATTGCTTTACGTTACTTCCTGATTTATTTTACAACCAATGATATTTTTCTAGTATAATATATGAAACCAAACACACACGGCAATTACAAAAAGCAATGAGATAATGTTTTAGTGGCAATAGTTTAAGGACATAAATTTGCCAGGGCACTGTGGAAAGCTCCTCTACTCTTCCTTGAACTAGTGACATTGAATTCTTTATTTCCTGCTGAAAGAACAGATGGGGTTTCAGTTTAGCATCTCATCCAATACAGAATTGTCCCAATACTGTTTGTTGGTTGGTTGGATGGTTAAACCAGATAATGGGCTCAGGTCTTTAGAGTAACACTTGCACACACAGTGTTTGGACTTAGAGATGAGAAGGCCACCAACTAAGCTATATTTTCAAAATGACTACACTTCAATAAAAGGCTTCATTGGTTTTAAATCACTTTGGGATATTATGAAGTCCTGATAGGTGAAGACTGCAGATGCTGTAATCTGGAGCAGAAAATAAACTGCTGGAAGAACTCAGCGGGTCAGGCAGCATCTGTAGAGGCAAGCAGATAGTTAATGTTTTGGGTTGAGACCCTGCATCAGCACTCAGGACTCACAGATTCTGTCTGGCCTGTTGAGCTCCCCCAGCAGTTTATTTTTTGCTTATGATAGGTGGAAGTTCTTACGAAAGTTAGACACTTTCAGTTGAGATTCCAATATTAGATTCTGCATGGACCATTGAAACTATGACACTTCATATATTGTCAGAAGTAGTATCACATCAATTGAAAAAAGGGAAAACGTGAACCAGCACTGCAACAGGGTTTCAGTAAACAAGAGTAAAGAAATGAGACAATGTAAACTTTTTGGCAGGAATGTGAAAGCCCTACAAGCAAGAACCTGAAAAGTGAGTTAAGTGTCAAACCGAACAAAATATGACACAAGGTAATACTGCTATAGCTCCACTGGTGAAATTTAATTCCTCCGTGCCCAAGGACTGGCTGTGGGAGAACGGATCAAGACCACATATTGTATCACGTCAGAACAAGCAAATATTGCTGAAATTACACAATGTATTAGCTGCATGAAATATAAAGCAGAGGGTATTCTTGCCCCATGGAGTCCGATAGATAGAGAAACCAAAAAAAAATGTTACTGTGATGGAAAAATTCGAAGAACATCTCACCATCAAGAACAATGTGATTCATGAAAGTGAATTAAAGCAACTGGTTGTTTGAATCAGGTGATTTACTATGAGTGCCAGCCATAGTATCTGTAGGTATAGTCAAGCATACAGACAAGAAGGTGAACTACTTCAAATACAAACACAAAGTGGGGTCCTGGTTTACAGTAATGAAATGCTTAGCCATGAAGGCTAAATGGCATGAATTTGGAAAAGAATTAACATTTAAAAATTCTGTTAGTTGAGCACTTTATACAAGTGAAGCACTATGACATATGATTATGTCCACAAGGAAACATCTCCACATGAAATGTATTATTAACTCTTAGATGTGAATAGAAAGATAATTGTTATGTTTGTTCTTCATCAAGAGACAAACTTCACGTGGGTTTAACATCTGAACATTTTTATTAACCAACACCACACAGCTTGCTTTCCCTCTCTTTTTACAGCCACTTCCTGTTCCCCCATGTGACCCCTTGCATTGCCTACTGGGAACTGCAGGTTTATAAGGACAAAGTATTGTGTTTGTTTTTCTTTAAAGGAGGAAGATGTGTAATTATGTGTTATTATGTAGTTATAATAAAGAACTCAAGTTCCCAGTAGGCAATGCAAGGGGTCACATGAAGGTCTTGACTACCGAGGCAATTTGGGTGGAACTGAGGAAGAATAAAGGGATGACCACTTTAGTGGGACTATATTATAGACCTCCAAATAGTCAGTGGGATTTAGAGGAGCAAATTCGTAGACAGATAGCAGACAGTTGTAGGAAATATAAAGTTGTGATTGTAGGTGATTCTAACTTCGCACATATTGACTGGGACTCCCTTACTGTAAAAGGACTGAATGGGATAGAGTTTGTCTTATGTGTTCAGGAAAATGTCCTTAATCAATATGTAGAGGTCCTAACTAGAAAGAGTGTGATAGTGGATCTCCTTTAGGGAATCAGACAGGGCAGGAGACAGAAGTGAGTGTAGGGGAACATTTTGGATCTAGTGATCATAGTTTCAAGATAATTATGGAGAAGGATAGGACTGGTCCTCGGGTTAAGATTCTAAGCTGGAGGAAGGCCAATTTTGATGGCATCAGGAGGGATCTGGCAGATGTGTATTGGGATAGGCTGTTTTCCAGCAAAGAGATGTTTGGTAGGTAGAAGGCCTTCAAAAGTGAAATATTGAGAGTATAGAATCTGCATGTTCCTGTTAGAATAAAAGGCAAGGCTAACAGGTTTAGGGAACCTTGGTTATCGAGGGATATTGAGGCCCTGGTAAAGAAAAAGAAGGAGGCGCCAATCAGGTACAGGCAGTTAGGATCAAATGAGGTGCTTAAGGAGTATAAGAAATGCAAGAGAACACTTAAGAGAGAAATCAGGAGGTCTAAACAAGAACATGAGATTGCTCTGGCAGACAAGGTGAAAGAGAATCCCAAAGGTTTCTATCGCTATATTAAGAGCAAAAGGATAGCAAGGGACAAAATTGGTCCTCTTGAAGATCAGCATGGTCATGTATGCATGGAGCCGAAAGAGATGGGGGAGATCTTAAATGGATTTTTTGCATCTGCATTTACTCGAGAGACAGATGCAAAGGATATAGAACTGAGGAAGAAGAGTAGTGAGGTCATGGGCTGTATCCGGATTGCTGAAGAGGCGGGGCTTGCAGTCTTGAGACGAATTAGGGCGGATAAATCCCCAGGCCTGGACCAGCTGGGAAAATGGGCTGAGAAATGGCACATAGAATTTAATGCAGACAAGTGTGAGATGATGCACCTTGGGAAGACAAACCAGGGTAAGACTTACACAGTGAATAGTAGGGCACTGATGTGTGTGGTAGAACAAAGGGACCTGGGAATACAGATCCATAATTCCTTGAAAGTGGCATCACAGGTAGTACATAGAACATAGAACAGTATGGCATAATACAGGCCCTTCAGCCCATGATATTATGCCAAACTATATGTACACCTCCTCCATGATCAATCTAACCCTTCCCTCCGGCACAGCCCATAACCCTCCATTTTTCTTACTCCCATCTGCCTATCTAAGAGTCTTTTAAATGTCCCTTTTGTATCAGCCTCTACAACCACCCCCCACAGTGTGTTCCAGGCACCCACCACTCTCTGTGTAAAGAACCTACCTCTGACATCTCCCCTGAGCAATCCTCCTCTGACCTTAAACAGAGTAAGTCTGGTATTGCTTATTGCTGCCCTGGAGAAAAGGTGCTGGCTGTCCACTCTGTCTATGCCCCTCACAATCTTATACACCTCTATCAAGTCGTCTCTCATCCTGCATTGCTCCAAAGAGAAAAGCCTAGCTCGCTCAACCTTTCCTCATAAGACGTGTTCTCTAATCCAGGCAGCATCCTGGTAAATCTCCTCTGGACCGTCTCTAAAGCTTCCACATCTTTCCTATAATGAGGTGACCAGAACTGAACACAATGTGTGGTCTAACCAGAGGTTTATAAAGCTGCAACATTACCTCGCGGCTCTTGAACTCAATTCCCTCAACTAATGAAGGCCAGCACACCATACACCTTCTTAACCACCCTATCAAATTGTGTGGCAACTTTGAGGCATCTATGGACTTGGACCCCAAGATCTCTCTATTCCTGCACACTGTTCAGGATCCTGCCATTAACCTTGTACTCCACCTTCATGTTCGTTCTTCCAAAGTGTATCACTTCACAATTTTCCAGATTGAACTCCATCTGCCTCTTCTCTGTCCAACTCTGCATCTTGTCTATATCCTGTTGTAACCTAAGAAGCCGCCTACACTATCCACAACCCCTCTAACCTTCATGTCATCTGCACGCTTCCTAACCCATCCCTCCACTTCCTCATCCAAGTCATTATTAAAAATCAAAAAGAGTAGGGGTCCCAGAACAGATCCCTGTGAAACACTACTGGTCACTGACCTCCAGGCAGAATATTCTCCATCTACTACCACCCTCTGTCTTCTGTGGGCAAGCCAATTCCGAATCCACGCAGCCAAGTCTCCATGCCTCATGATTTTATGGATGAGCCTACCATGCGGAACCTTGTCAAATGCTTTACTAAAGTCCATGCACACCACATCCACCACTCTACTTTCATCTATTTGTTCTATCACCTCCTCGAAAAACTCAATTAGGCTTGTGAGGTGTGACCTGCCCCTCACAAAGCCATGTTGACTATCCCTAATAAGACTATGTTTCTCCAAATGCTCAGAAATCCTGTCCCTAAGAATCTTCTCTGATAGTTTACCTACTACTGACATAAGACTATAATTCCCAGGATTATCCCTATTACCTTCCTTGAACAAGGGAACAACATTAGCCATCCTGCAATCCTCTGGTACCACTTTTGTGGTCAGGGAGGATGCAGATATAATCGGCAACACCCCAGCAATCTCTTCCCTTGCCTCCCATGGTAACCTATGGTAAATCCCGTCCGGTCACGGCGACTTATCTATCCTGATGTTTATCAGAAGCTCCAACACTACCTCTTTCTTAACCTCAACATGCTCCAGCACATTAGCCTGTTCTACACTGACCTCACATTCATCAAAGTCTCTCTCCCTGGTGAACACTGAAGCAAAGTATTCATTAAGGAGCTCCCCTACCTCCTCTGTCTCTCGGCACATGTTTCCCCCTTTATCCCTGAGCGGTCCTACCCTCACTCTGCACATATGTGTAGAACACCTTGGGGTTTTCCTTTATTCTCCTCACCAAGGCCTTCTCATGTCCCCTTCTGGCTGTCCTAAGTCCTTTCTTAAGCTCCTTCCTGGCTACCTTATAATTCTCAAGAGCCCTGCCTGATTTTTGCTTTTAAAGCTTAAATATGCTTCCTTCTTCCTCTTGACTAAATGTTTCACCTCTCTTGTCAGCCATGGTTCCTTTACCCTGCCATCCTTTCCCTCTTTCAGTGGGACAAACCAATCCAGAACCCCATGCAGGTGTTGCCTAAACAGCCTCCACATTTCTACTGTGCATTTCCCTGAGAACATCTGTTCCTAATTTACGCTCCCAAGATTCTACCTAATACCATCATGATTAGCCCTCCCCCAGTTAAAAACTTCCCCACATCGCCTGCTCCTATCCTTGTCCATGGCTATGCTAAAGGTCAGGGAGTTGTGGTCACTTCCCCCAAAATGCTCGCCCACCGAGAGGTCTGTCACCTGACCAGGTTCATTGCCTAGTACTAGATCTAGTATGGCCTCTCCTCTCATCGGCCAAAATCTACCTCCCGATCTGCTCCTTGGTGTCCCGATGGCTACTGGGGGGCCTATTGAATACTTCTAATAGAATGATCACTCCCTTCCTGTTTCTGACTTCCACCCACGCTAACTCAGTAGATGATCCCTCCACGACATTCTCCCTTTCTGCAACTGTGGTACTATCCCTGATTAGCAGTGCCACTCCCCCCGTCTTTTACCTCCTTCCCTATCCCTTTTGAAACATCTAAACCTTGGTACATCAAGCAACCAATCCTGCCCTTGCGACAGCCAAGTCTCTATAATGGCCACAACATCGTAATTCCATGTACCAATCCATGCTCTGAGTTCATCACCCTTATTCTTAATACTTCTTGCATTAAAGGCATTTCAACCCATCCAACTGACTGTGTTTATGACCTACCCACTGTCTATCCTTCCTCACAGTCTCTCTGCATAATGCATCTACCTTTACACCAACTTCTTCATCATCTGGCCTAACACTCTGGTTCCCATCCCCCGCCAACCTAGTTTAAACCCTCCCCAACAGCTCTAGCAAACCTGCCCACAAGGACGTTGGTCCCTCTCGAGTTCAGGTGTAACCCATCCCTTTTGTACAGGTCATACCTTCCCCAGAAGAGATTCCAGTGATCCACAAAAATGAAAACCTGCCCCCTGCACCAACTCTTCAGCCATGTATTCATCTGTCATATCTTCCTACTCTTACCCTCATTGGTGCGTGGCACAGGCAGCAATCCAGAGATTACCACCCCTGAGGTCCTGCTTTTTAGCTTCCTTTCTAACTCCTCATATTCCCTCTTCAGGAACTCATCCCTTTTCCTATCTATGTCACTGGTACTAATGTGTACCACGACTTCTGGCTGCTCTCCCTCCCCCTTAAGAATGCTGTGGATTTGATCCTGACCCTGCCACCTGGTAGATACGGTCATAAAGGGAGCTTTTGGCACATTGGCCTTCATAAATCAGGGCATTGAGTTGGGATGTTATGTTGAAGTTGTATAAGATGTCGGTGAGGCCAAACTTAGAGTATTGTGTGCATTTCTGGTCACCTACCTACGGGAAAGATATTAATAAGCTTGAAAGAGTGCAGAGAAAATTTACACAGATGTTGCTGGGACTTGAGGACCTGAATTATAGGGAAAGGTTGAATAGGTTAGGACTTTATTCCCTGGAGCACAGGAGAATGAGGGGAGATCTTATATAAGCGTACAAAATTATGAGGGGTATAGGTAGGGTGAATGCATGCAGGCTTCTTCCCCTCAGGTTAGGGGAGACTAGAAATAGAGGTCATAGGTTTAGGGTGAAAGGTGAAATATTTAAGGGGAATCTGAGGGGGAACTATTTCATTCAAGGGGTGGTGTCAGTGTGGAATGAGCTGCCAACAGAAGTGGTGGATGCGGATTCAATTGTAACATTCAAGAGAGGTTTGGATAGGTACATGGATGGGAGGGGTTTGGAGGTCTATGGTCCGGGTGCAGGTAAATGGGACTAGGCAGAAAACCAGACCGGCATGGACTAGATAGGCCGAAGGACCTACTTCAGTGCCGTAATGCTGCGTGACTCTATGACTATCAGCTTTCAGCTTCAGTGCACAATTCCTCTGAGCAACAACACAAATGTATGTGGCTCAAAGGACGAGGCACAGTAATGCAAATAATGGAAAAGTGAAATATAATCAGAGCAGCTTTGACTGATCAGGTATGTTAACTCCATCACCTAATCTTCTGAGTGTTCCCGCCATCTTCTGTCTCTGTTTCAGATTTCCACTCTCTGCAGTTTTTTTTGATTTTCATGTTAACTCGATCTTACTCTTGACAAGAAGCAAACTGCCTTGCTGAGTAATTTCAGAATTCTCTGCTTCTTTTTAAAAATATTCAGCGCAGGGAAGCTTGGCCAGTCATTTCCTATAGACACAACAAAAACTGTGAGTGACAAGCTCACCTAGGTGGAAGCATAGTGAGTGTCTGTTTACATTGAATTATATTGAATGTTTCATCTGCTTAATGTGTTGCATTAAACTCCGCTGAACTCGGCCTGCTGCCTGGTCTCTACCAAATGGTGCCCATTCACTTACACTCACTTTTCCTGCACCAAGAACCAAATGACTTGACCGTCCACTTCCAAGAGATGTCATATAGAGTCATAAAGTCAAAGAGTCCTACAGTATGGAAACAGGCCCTTCGTCCCAAATTGTCTGTGTCAACTGTGTTGCCCAGACAGCTAGTCCCATCTGCCCACTTTTGGCCCACAACCCTCTAAACCTCTCCTGAATGGCTTTAAAATGATGCTAATGTGCCCACCTCAACCACTATTTCTGGCAGCTCTTTCCAAATATGCAGCACCATTTGCATGAAGAAGCTGCCTCTGACGTCTCTTTTAAATCTCTTGCCTCTGATCTTAAACCTATGTCTTCTTGTTTTTAGTACCCTCTCCCTGGGAAAAAAGACTATGTGCTTTCACCCTGTCTCTGCCCTCATGATCTTATACATCTCTATCAGGTCACTCTCAATCTCCCATGTTCCAGGGAATAAAGTCCTAGTCTATGCAACTTCTCCTTGTAACCAAGGCCCCCAAGTCCAGGCAACATCCTGTTAAATCTTTTACGCATTTTTTCTAGTTTAATAACATCTTTCCTATAATAGGGTGACCAAAACTGTACTCAATACTCCAAGTAAGGCCTCACCAACATCTTATATAAGTGCAACATAACATCCCAACTCCATTACTCCTGACTGATGAAGGCCAGCATGCCAAATGCCTTCTTCACCACCCTATCTACCCGAGACACCGTTTTCAGCGAAATATGTCCCTCTGTTTAATAACACTTCCCAGGGCCCTAGCATTCACTGTTTAAGTCCTACCCTGGTTTGATCTCCTAAAGTGCAATACCTCATATTCATCTGGATTGAAAACCATTTGCCAATGTTCAGCCCACATACCCAGCTGATCAAAATCCCCCTGTAATTTTTCATAACCTTTTACACTGTCTACAGCACCAACTATTTTAGTGTCATCCACAAACTTACTAACCATGCCTTGTACATTCACATCCAAATTGTTTACTTAAAGTACAAACATCAAAGGCCCCAGCACCGACCCCTATGGCACACCACTAGACACAAGCCTCCAGTCTGAGAAATAAATTTTGACCATCACCCTCTGCTTCCTGCCACTGAACCAATTATGAATCCAATCCACTATCTCCCCCTGGATCCCAAGTGAATCTGTGATGAGTCCAGTGGTAGAGTGTGACACCAGGTATACTGAATCTGACCTTCAGGTCATTTCGGACTTCTACATTTGGCTAAGTAGGCTTGGAGGTCAAGTCAAGTGGAGCCACAAATGGCTGGCAGCCAACCGTTCCCTATGAGATCACCAGTTATTAATCAGCTTGATTCCACCCAATACATTTTGGGTGTTGCCTGCAGTTAGAAAAGTTATTAAGTTGTGAATTTAACAACATGAATGATACTGTGAGAAGATCTGAAGGAATTACAGATAAAGCTAGGCTCCTGAGTTCAGATAAAGTCCATTTAAACTCAAGGGAAGTTGTAAGATGCAATAAATCAATCTACATGATTTTTTTTACTGTCATCCATGAGTTTTACAGAAGCATTACACAATTTGGGAGACTTTCAAAGCCAGAAATATAACTCAATCCTGATGGCTTACTCCCTGAAGGTTCTACCACTCTTAAAATTGCAACATGATGTTGGATGCAATCCTAATGATATATTATGAAATTTTCTCTGATTTACCTTTGGGTACAGGAAAGTTAACAGATAAAACAAATAGTACAAAGTCTACGCAGGCAGAACAGGCTGATGGTCTCATGGGATTTTTACATTTGTTACCATGAAGATAATACAGGGAAAATGTTGAAGTATTCTTCACCTCCACCCACCACCACCCAATGTTATTTAGTGCAATATAAAAGAGAAAAAGATTCCAGATGCTGGAAATTTGAAATAGAAATGAAAAATGCTGGGGAAACTCATTTGCCTGGATGAGTGCAACCCCAACAAATCTCAAGAAACTCGATACCCCAGCCACCCCTCCAAACACTCAATGATTCCACCACTGACACACAGTAACTCCAGTGTGTATGTTGTGAGAAATCCACATGGCTGTCACGTGACAGTAATGACACTGACCCCCGCTGACCGGAGGACAGCATTGCTCCTCTGATCGGAAGTGATACTACTGTCAATCAAGGTGCGGCTCCACCCACCCCTCAAGTGTGGGAGTACCTTTTGCCTCTGAACTTGCCTGACCACTATGAACTTGCCTGACCAGTATCCTTTGTCTCTGAACCTGCCTGACCATTGGCTGTGACAGGAACCTTTGTCTTTGACTCCCACACCATTGGCTCGTTTAAATCACAACAGTGAGGCTCCACCCAGCCTCTTAGCACCATAAAAAGAACTGCATGCACTAGCCCTTCCTCTTTTGACGACCCCAGGAGTAGTGAGACAATGCTGTAGAGATCATTGGTAAGAGTGCATCACCACATGGTCAGAGAGCGTTTCACTCAGACTCAGGGAGCGCTAAGGGCCAATGTTAGTGTGGGACGGGCATTGAAGTGTTATATCCTGAAGTCGTACATTGTTACTGTGTGCTTGTGTGTATTAGTGTGTGTGTGTGTGTGTGTGTGTGTGTGTGTGTGTGTGAGTGTATTTTACCCCAGCTGCACTTCCCCTCTCGTGTTTGTGGTATCCTGTGCGTGAGTGAGCATGTGTCTGTTCCCATCCATTCTGTCCCGCGTTTGCCTTTGTGACTAAACTAGGTTTGGTCTACAAGGCTCGTGTCCAGAGTCCTTGATCCTTAAGACAGAAAGAACCGCTTCACACAACATTTGGTGCTGCGAGCTGGGTCTTGAGGATTTTGGCTGGACACAAACGCAGGGAGAATGTTTTGGAACTGGGGATACAAGGCTAGCGCAGATACAGAGTAGAGGATCCCAGGGTGGATAGACGAGAGTGAGGGATTTGGGAGCTTGGCCAGCCTGCTGGCAAACCACGGCAAGCCCGTGGACTGGGCTGAGCAGTTAGATCCACGTGGTGAGAAACTGGGACACCACATGGTGGCCTTCCTCCAGCAGTCAGGGTTCTCCAGTGCCAGAGGGAGCCTGAGGGGTGCCATCTGGCTCCTAGCATCCCTCCTGAGGCGCCAGGTCGAGATTACTGGCCAGTTGCAGGATACCTGCTCAATAAGGGAAAGAGAGATAGAGACCCTCCCACAAAGGTGTTGCACACTCCAGGAGGCGGTCCAAACTGCCCAGACCCGGGCCAATGACCTTGAGGTCCGTGTTACCGAGGTCGCCTGCCGGCTGGTCCAGGTGCAGCAGGCGCAAGCCGCCCGCAGAGCTGGCTGGCAGCCAGATCCCTTTAAAATCCGAGCCCTGGTCCGGCGCGGTGACCGGCTAGACACATGGCTTGGGGACGAGGACATATGGATGGCCACGGACGAGGAAGGGGCGCTTGAAGAGCAGGTGCCCCTCCAAGCCCGACCATCACTCTGTGCCCCCGAGCCCCTGCAGGCTTGACCCGTCCAAACACAGTCCCAGGTCCGCTCCACGAGGGAGGGGAATGGGGACGAGGCAGCCCCAGGGGAGAATGCACAGAGCCCCTCCGAGGTCACAGAGATCCGGGACTTCTCCATCAAGGAGTTAACACAGCTGGTGGACCGGTACCGCCAGCAGCCTGGTGAGCACCTGGCCGCGTGGTTGCTCCGGCTGTGGGATGGGGGGGCCTCCAACGTGAGCCTCTCCCACCAGGAGGCGTGTGCCTTGGGGAGCCTGTCCAACCAGCAGAGCATCAACAACGCCCTGCGGGTGCCACCGGGGAGGGCTGGGAATGATGCCACACTGTGGAACCAGGTAATGACCGCAGTAAGGATCTGGTACCCTACCCTCCTAGAATGGGACCTATTCGGGAGACCCCAGTGGAGTACGGTCAGCAAAGGCACAGGGGTCATTAGAGAGTGGGCGCTGGTGACAGGTATTTACGAGAGGGCAGGTGACCTGGAGCTTTTAGAAAATACCGTGGCAACCAGCGCGTTAGCAGGCTACCTAGTCACCACCGCGCGCCCCGAATTGAGACCGGTGGTCCTGACCCTCATGGGACCAATCGGGGGAAAGACCGTACGGGATGCCATCATGCTTCTGGAGGGAATAGAGTACATGAAACAGGGGATGCCTGCCAAGGTCCGCAGAGCGGAGATGAGGGCCGGGGACACCTCCACCCGTCCCACGCGCAGCCAGCTGTACTTAGATCTGTTGCGCGCAGGGGTGGATGGCACGAGTATAGATGGAGCTCCACTCTCCGCTCTCCACGTGCACTGGAAGGAGCTTTGCAGGGAGAAGCCTGGCCGCAGAAAGACCCAGGGCCACCCCAGCTCCAAGCCTGACTCAGGGGGTGCCCCCAGCCACCGGGCCACGTGGGCTGCCCCTGCAGAGGCTAACATTGCCTCTGCTCCTCCCTTACCTGAAACGGCCTCTCCTGCACTCATAGCTCAGCTACGGGACCTGTTGCAGCAGGAGGTGGCCCAGTTCCGCCCACAAGAGCCCTCACCCACGGAGTGGCAGACCCCCAGCCCCCTCCCATAGGATGAAAGCCAGGGTCCCCAGCGTGTCTGCTCCGTCACCTTTCCACGCCCGGGGGATCTGAGGCCACACATACCTGTAGCAATACACTGGGGAAAAGGGAACATACAGAGTGGATGGCACTTGTCAACACGGGTGCCCAGCACACCATTGTGCAGGGAACCCCACGACTTGGAAGGGCCCACAGATGCAAATTGAGGGGTTGGGGGGTTCCCTTTTGCCAGCAAAGGAAGTCAAGGTCCGCATGGCTGTCGGGAACCAATCCCCCCGAACGGTGGCTGTTTTAATTGCGGACTCACCCGAGTGTATATTGGGGATAAATATCCTTAAGGGACAGTCCCTACACACTAGTCGGGACAAGTTTACTTCTGGAGTCGCCCGAGCTACGGTGGTAGTCGGGGCGGCTAAATGGGAGCCAGTTGTTGTCCCCCCTCCCTCGTAGGTAGTCTACAGCGACAGTATAGGGTACCAGGGGGACACCAGGATATCACAGAGGCTGTGCAAGCCTTGCTGCGGGAGGGAGTTATTAGGCCCACAGCCTCCCCTTTCAATAGCCCCATCTGGAAAAATAATGGGACCTGGCTCTGACGGTGGACTACCGGCAGCTGAACAAGGCTGCAGCCCACCCCTCACTTTCCGCAGTACCCGATATAGTCACCCTCATGCAGGATGTGTCAGGGCACCCAGACAAGTCATGGTATGCTGTTATAGACCTGGCCAATGCTTTCTTCTCCATCCCCCTCCATGATACCTCCCAGGATCAATTTGCCTTTACCTGGGACGAGAGGCAATATACATTTAGGCGCCTCCCCCAAGGGTACATCCACAGTCCCACCATATGCCATGGGTTAATTGCACAGGATTTGCAGACCATTGAACTCCCCCCAGGAGTGGTAGCCACCCATTACATCGATGATGTCTTGCTGCAAGGCCATTCCGAGGCCATTGTTGCAGAAGACCTTGACATGGTAATTTCCTCTCTCAGAGAGCGGGGCTGGGCCATTAATATGGAAAAGGTGCAAGGCCCAGCCCAGGATGTATTGTTCTTAGGAATCCGATGGCACGCCGTCGGGAGAGAGATTCCTGAGCCCGCACGCAACAAAATTTGAATTTTTGCCGTCCCCCAAGAACAAAACCGACACACAGAGGTTCGTGGGACTCCTTGGTTACTGCAGACAGCATATCCCGCGCCTTACTATGATCCTGAGACCCTCCATAGGGTTTTCTGAAAAAAAAGCCACATTTTCCTGGGGCCTGAACAGCAGGCTGCCTTTGAGACAGCGAAGCAAGTTGTGGAGCAAGCCCTGCCCCTTGCCCCCCGTCAGGAAGTGGTCCCTTTTGAATTACAAGTCTCCAGTAGTGAGTCGGTCCACTGAGTGGAGGCCTCTGGCAAAGGACCCAGGGGCGCAGAGTCCCGCTTGGCTTCTGGACCAAGTCCTTGCCTGAGGCTGCTGCCCGCTACAGCCTTTCGAGCGCCGGCTGCTGACCTGTTACCTGGCAATCCTCGTCACAGAACACCAAACTGGAACTGACTCCATCATCCTTCGCCCCCATCTGCCCATCATGCGATGGGTCAAGTCCCCTGACTCCACTCACAAAAGAGGGCCGAGCCCAGAGGTCCTCAGTGGTGAAGTGGAAGTGGTACGTCCGCAGACCGGGCTGAGCCCGGTCCGGAAGGGGTCAGCTGCCTCCACGAAGAGGTCATGTCCTTTCCCCAATCCCAGGAGTCACTCACCAGACATTCCCGAGATCGCGCCCTCCCCCCGTGTCCTGGGGCCAACCTTTCGACTCCCTCGATCCCGAGCAGAAGCAGCATGCCTGGTTCACAGACGGCTCCAGCTGCTGGAAAAGTGGGAAGCAACATTGGAAGGCGGCGGCACTTCATCCCGCCGCAGGGAAAACAGTGACAAGAGAGGGAGCAGGAGGGTCCAGTCAATTGGCCGAGCCGGCAGCGGTTGGCACTCAACGCCTGGGCTAGTCCACATCTGTACCCACTCTTGGGCAGTGGCCAATGGTATGGCAGTGTGGGTGGCGCAGTGGCACGAAACAGGGTAGGAAATTCACGGACGTCCCCTCTGGGGCCAGGAACATTGGCACTATATCTGGGACCAAGTGGCCCAGAGACGCATATCGGTCCACCACGTGGATGACCATACACACAGAAAGACCCAGGAGGCCATCCATAATGCCACGGTGGACCAGGCTGCCCAGATATGTTGCGCTACCCTTCCCCCGATGAACCTGACTTCAGCGCCCTAGCTGCATGGGTGCACCGTAAGAGCGGCCACATAGGGGCCGACGGTACACATCGCTGGGCAGAACGGTTCAGGATCACCCTTACAATGGACCAGTGTAAGACCACGGTCGTGAACTGCCCCATCTGCCAGCAGGTAAGACCACATGGTTGGCCGACACAGCCACCGGGCCACATTCGCCAAGGCATGGGAGTGGGTCGCGTGTGCAGATAGATTATATCAGACCGTTCCCACGCCATAACAGAAAGCAATACACCCTAACAATGGTGGACACGTACTCAGGTGTCTTGGTGGCGGTGCCCTGTGAAAGGGCCGACCAGAACATCACCATCAAGGGATTGCTGTACCTCTCCTCCATCTCTGGAGTACCGTTGGAGGGACAGTCCGATCAGATCTCCCATTTCGCGGGGCCAAGGTACAAAACTGGGCAGCAGAGGAGGGGATCTCGTGGCTGTTTCACATCCCTTACCATCCCTAGCATCAGGCCTGATTGAGAGGATGAACGGCCTGCTGAAGGAGACGATACACACGCTGACACCCTCCCACACACTGCAGGGGTGGTCGGGCATGCTACTGCAGGCTGTCGATCAGCTGAACACATGGCCCACTGGCCAAGGGGGTTCTCCATTATCCCGCCATCTGGCTTACTCCCCACCATCCGACTTGCGAGAGACCCCGAATACCCTGGTACTGAGGAGTCCAGGAGGGTCTAGGTCCAACAGCCACAAGGCCCCCCCTCAGAAGGGGAAGTCGTTACGCGCGGGTCCTGGGGACACTTGTTAGGTCACGATTCTGAGTCAAACTAACCTGTCCTGTCTCCATACCCGACACCTGACCCCCCAGGAATGAGTTTATTTCCCCTGCTACAGGATGATGCCACTGGTCCCTCCACCCTCCATCTCTTTCTGCTGACTGTGATGATTGATGAGATGTCTGCTTAACCTTCCCTTGAAATTACTCACGGATCCGCCATCACCTTCAAAGACGGGAACCAGTGGAGCATGTGGAATGGTTGAATCTACCCCTGAATCCCGGCACATGCCATTGAAGCCTTGCCATTGACGATGATTCCTTTGGCTACTTGTCAGAATGGACTGTTTACATGGACTCTCTTGTTTTTATTAGTTTTCCTTTTATCTCTGTTGCATCAGTGTTGCGCGGTTCGGTCTCCCTGTTGCGCCTGTCGGGCTCATTATATCTGTGTTCTGGGGGGGGTGCTGGATGGCAGTTCCTCATCATTTCCCCCACCACTGCACATTCCTTCCAGGGATTCTGAATGGGGTGGGTGTTTTAGGAGCTGGTATTTCCCTTCATACAATTTGACCTCCATGCGAGTCCCGACCCTCAGGGTATTCCGCAGTTACTGAGCATGCGTACAGTTCCACCTTTCAGTTGGCCATTGTGAGTTTGAGCGAGACTGGTGTCCAGGTGCCCCCAAAACCACTGCTGATGGTGCCGTTAAGCTGGGGCTCCCTAAATTCCGAACGGGACCATCTGGATCTCCAGCTCCAGTACCTACCCATGGCTGCCATGGGCTGGTACAGTTGCTGTCCTCCAGTGTTTGATGGTGCCCTGAATCCACACTCGATGAACAGGGGGAGCACCCAGCACACAGCGGGTACAGGGACAGTAGGGCCATCGTGGAGGTGGAGAGGCTCAAGAGGATAGCCTGCCCCCCGTATTGCACGGCCAGACTGTCCCATGAGAAACGACAATGGCAGCGGAGCTGGCTGCAGTCAGGCTGGTAACCTGGTGGAATCAGACGGCCCTGGATGGTCCACTCGCTGCGAATGGCGGTACATGTGCGGTGATTACAAACGAGTGCTGCACCTTTATCTCTGATAAATCCAGCAACCCCTCCAACCTGGCTGCTCACCATTCGGGGACTTGGTGGCCAATGTCCGAGCCAAGGGACCAGCTTCTCCAGCACAACACCTTATGGGAAACAAGTGGCCGTTTGGGTCACTGGGGGATGTTGGTCTACTGTCACCCACTGGCCATTGCCCTCCTTTTGTTGATTATGGTTTCTGTGTACCCTGATAGCTCCTCCCTTGATTGGCAAGTCGTCTAACTTCCGAGGGGTGGAATGTTGTGAGAAATCCACATGGCTGTCACGTGACAGTAACGACAATGACCCCCGCTGACCAGAGGACAGCATTGCTCCTCTGATCGGAAGTGATACTACTGTCAATCAAGGTGCAGCTCCACCCACCCCTCAGGTGTGGGAGTACCTTTTGCCTCTGAACTTGCCTGACCACTATGAACTTGCCTGACCAGTACCCTTTGTCTCTGAACCTGCCTGACCATTGGCTGTGGCAGGAACCTTTGTCTTTGACTTCCATACCATTGGCTCGTTTAAATCACAACAGTGAGGCTCCACTCAGTCTCCTAGCACCATAAAAAGGGCTGTATCCCCTAGCCCTTCCTCTTTGACGACCCCAGGAGTAGTGAGATAATGCTGCAGAGATCATTGGTAAGAGTGCATCACCACATGGTCAGGGAGCGTTTTACTCAGACTCAGGGAGCGTTAAGGGCCAATGCTAGTGTGGGATGGGCATTGAAGTGTTATATCCTGAAATTGTACATTGTTACTGTGTGCTTGTGTGTGTGTGTGTGTGTGTGTGTGTGTGTGTGTGTGTGTGTGTGTGTGTGTGTGTGTGTGTGTGTGTGTGTGTATTTTACCCCAGTTGTGCTTCCCCTCTCATGTTTGTGGTATCCTGTGTGTGAGTGAGCATGTGTCTGTTCCCATCCATTCTGTCCCGCATTTGCCTTTGTGAGTAAACTAGGTTTGGTCTACAAGGCTCGTGTCCAGAGTCCTTGATCCTTAAAATAGAAAATAACCATTTCACACAACAGTGTACCATTGAAAAATCAATCATCTCAGTCCCAGGACATCACTGCAGGAGTTCCTCAGGGCGGTGTCCAAGACCCAACCGCCACTGGGTTCTTTTTCAATTATCTTCCTTTCATCATAAGAACGCAAGTGGGCAAGTTCGCTAATGATTGCATAATGTTCAATTCCATTTGCAACTGTAGCAGATGAAGCAGTCCATGCCTGCATGCAAGATCTTGACAACATTCAGGCTGAAAGGCAGCAAGTAGCATTCACATCACAGGAGTCCCAGACATTGACCATTTCAAGATTCAATCAAAATATCCACCCATGATGTTCAATAAGAGTCTTCCACCATAAATATGCTGCCTTGGCAAAGCAAGACCCCACCCACCCAGGTCATTCTCTCTTCTCTCCTCTTCCATCATGTGGAAGATACAAGAGCCTGAGGGCAGGTACCACCAGGCTTAAGGACAGCTTCGATCCCACTGCGATAAGACTATTGAATGGTCCCTTATACGATGAGATGACTTCACGATTTACCTTGTTGTGACCTTGCACCTTATTGCACGGCACTTTCTCTGTAGCTGTGACACTTTACTCTGTACTGTTATTGTTATTACCTGTACCACCTCAATGCACTCTGTACTAACTCAATGTAACTGCATTGTGTAACGAATTGACCTGTACGAACAGTATGCAAGACAAATTCTTCACTGTACCTCGGTACAAGTGACAATAATAAACCTATACCAATACCAATATTCTGGCGGTCACATTGAAACTCAAATGGACTAGCCAGCTAAGCACTGGGGGTAAAGGTGCAAGTCAAAGACTGGGTATTCTGTGGCAACTCATTCCTGATTGTTGAAAATCTTTTAATCATTTATGAAGCACAAGATGGGAAATGTATTGGAGTACTATTCACTTGCCTGATAACTGCAGCCCAAACAATACTCAAGAAGCTCAGAACCATAGTCATGGAGAGCTAAAGCATAGAACAGGTCCTTTGGCCCACCGAGTCCATTGCCAACCATCAATGACTCATTTACAATAATCCAGTTTTTAATTATCTCCACATTCTCATCAACTGCCCCCAGATTTTACAACCCACCTATATATTAGGGGCAATTTCTTTACAGGGGCCAATTACTTTACAGGGGCTAATTACTAACCCTGCATGTCTTTGGGATGTGGGAGGAAACCAGAGCCCAGGGGAAACTCAGGGGACACAGGGAGAACGTGCAAACTTCACACAGACAGCACCGGAGGGCAGGATTGAACTCAGGTCTCTGGAGCTGTGAGACAGCAGCTCAGCTTGCTGTGCCACTGTGCCATCCAGGACAAAGCCATACACGACAATGCCCACTTGATTGATACCCCAACCACCACCCTGAACATTCATTCCATGAACCACCATCACAGTGTGACTGTTCTATCTACAAAATGCATAGCAGTCACTCACCTAGGTACTCAAACAGCACCTCCCTAACCCACAACGTCCACCACCAAGGAGGACACAGGGCTTCAGGCACCGGGAACAGCATCATTGACCTGGAACTATATTACAGTCCTTCATTGTCATTGGGTCCAAATCAAAGTCAAAGTCGAGTTTATTGTCATATGCACAAGTACATGTATGCACTGGTGCAATGAAAGACTTACTTGCAGCAGCATCTCAGGCACATAGCATTAGAGACATAACATTCACAATAAAAACATAAATTAAACATAAATTGTGAGGGGGACGTGAGGGGTACGTTTTTTACTGGGAGAGTGGTGGATGCCTGGAATGCGTTGCCTGATAGGATGGTGGAGGCAAACTGATTGGGGGCTTTCAAGAAGGGCTTGGATGGGCACATGAATGAGAGGAAAATAGAGGGATATAGGCATTTTGTAGGTAGAAGGGATTAGCTATGTCAGCACAACATTGTGAGCCGAAGGGCCTGTTCTATGTTCTATGTTCTAGAAATTATACAAAATTAAGCTATTCACCACTTTCTCAAGGACCATGAGGGATGGCCAATAAGTATTGGCCTTGCATATGATGCACAGATCCTGAAAATGAATAGAAAAACCAATGTACAATTTAACATGATGAAAAAGTTACAAAGTTGTTTTAAATATTAAGTCACAAATCAGTTTCGTAACGCGTTTTACAAATTAATGTCCCCAGAGCTGATGTCATCAGGACAGGAGTGCATAATAGTACACAGCAGTCAAATTCCCAGTTACCAATTGAAGTATTCAGGCAGCAGCATGCGAAAAGACAACCACTTACTTACATTTTCAGCTTGCTGTAATCATGTGATGGAGCATTAGTAATAAACCTCGGTTTTGAATCAAAATCCAACACTAAAATTCAAAGTGAGCAGAGTTTCCTCAAGAACAACAAATGGTTAACAATATTTTGCAACAAATACTATTTAATGTTCTCTGGTATTATTTCAATCAGATTCTTAATAGATGTTATTATATAATACCAGGGAATAGAAGATCAATCAATGGAGAATGAATTGAACGCCAAGGTAATTTTTGAAAGTAAGCAATGTACTGAAGCTTTGCACAGGAACATATTGACTAAAATTTCAAACACTTGATGGTCCTTTTTTTCAGCACACTTATGAAAATCCCTTTTCCAGTGTGGAAGATGATTAAGAGAAACGAGATTGCAGATGCTTGAATTGGGAACAAAAAACAGAACACTGGAAGAACTCAGCAGGTCATGCAGCATCTTTGGAGGCAAAAGGTGAATGTCTAACATGCTCCTTGACCTGCCGAGTTCTTCCAGCATTCTGTTTTTTGTGGAAGGTGATTAAGATCATTTCTGGGTCGAATTGTGTCACTCAGGACATGTAACTGGCTGTTGCTCGCCCAGCGGTTATACAACTTAATGGGGCCCTGCCTGAACAGAAGAAAATTCTTATTGATTAAAAGACATACAGTATCATTCAATCCTACATCTTCAGTCCTAAATTGACAAGGACACATTTCATTCCAACCCTTGTTGATAAGATTATTTCATGAAAGGGAGTAGTTGATGTGAGATCTTAATGGAAGTGTGAGAAGCATGCAGAGGGCAAAAGAGGGGAATGCAATAAATGAAAAGAAATGAAGTATAAACAGGTCAAGAACCATTTTAAGCAAGAGATAGCAGACATATGTTTTTAGGTAAAGGGCTAGGAAAACAGTTAGTACTACACTGGATTGGTGAGGATCTTCAAATATTAGGATGTAGGCAGTCTCAGAACGTTCTTCTATCCCCATCAAGTACTTTGTAGACAGAAATTTGCTGACTTGTGGAGTGCTGTGGTGATGTGTCTTTTTTCCAAGTTTTCAGTTGCTCATAAATGCGAACCAAACTCATAGAAGCTACAAAGTAATACAATGCAAAAAAGTCAGCTGTAAGATGTAATATGGTAAACAGCAATGGACATTTATATGAACTCACATGAGATATTGAACATAGTTTTAACACTATTGAAAGTAAAGATGCTAGAAGCAGAGCATAAATGTGACTATTATCTATTACATCATTTCTAATTGCAGTTATGAATCCTACAACATGCAGATACAACATTTCATCAAAATGCAATTGACTAAATGATCACATTTACATTTATTCAAACATAAAAACAAGTCATAGGTAAAATGGTGTATAGGTTCACAAGTTCACTGAACAGAGAAATGCACCATATAATTTTTTGCTGGATATTTTTGAAACAATACTATTGAGAGTGATTAAACAAGCAATGTTTCTTCTACAATATATAAATCAGTTTATTACAATCTGCATCACTCGATGCAGTTTTGTCTTTGTTTCAGGTATAAGGGCAAATTATTTATTTTGTGTAAGTGGTGTTAAACCACCTCCAGAAGGCAGTCTCACACCACTTCAGCTTTATGTCAAGTGGAGTACATACTGAACCATCTACAAAGCAATGCTTTAAAAGTAACTTATAATCTTTATGTTAGCTCAGAGACAAAAGCCAGTTAGTATTTAATTAATGTTAAAGTATCACTTGCACTTGAACATCATGAGCATGACTCCATTTTCAAGCATCCATTTTTCTTGGTCTGATTGCAGTATGGAGCAGGAAGTTTAATATGTGTCTGCCAAAATCATATCTCCAGTTTCACATCATTCTCAATAGTATCAAGTCATCTTAAGGAACAGGTGTCATAAAAGCTCTTTTTGAATAATGAAATTCCTTTGATACTGGAACAATGACCATTTGATCTCAACATTGGGAAAGCTGTAACTCATTCAGATGGGCTATGTTTTGTCTTATTTGCTGAATAGATGTTTGAGGAATGAAGGAAATCTTTAACTGCTGTCATGGGTTGAAATATCTGAAGCAACCATTGAGTGCTACCACAAGGTTAATTGAAACAATCATGTCATCTATCAACCATGATCTCATTTTCTTTCCACCACCAATTTCTTGTCTTTAAAAACTGAAATGTCAAATACAAATTTTAAATGATTTTATCCTTTTCTTTTATATTAGAACAATACTTAAATTTATCCATTCCTTCCCTTTTAAGACACAAGTCCTGATGCAGGGACTCAACCTGAACTGATGACATACACCTTTCACCTCTACAGATGCTGCTCTGCCCACCGAGTTCTCCCAGTATTCTGTTTTTGTTCTTCCCTTTTAATCACCTTCTTGCTGCCTTCTGTTCCGATCACTATCGTCAACCCTTCCAACTCCACCTGATTGGTTTTCTAAAGGCACCAATGACACCCAACCAGATGCATTGGTTTCTCCCCCTGATCTGGAATCCTCTTCAGCTTACCATCTTTTCCCATTTAGCCCAAGTGTCCATTCTGTCCCAGGCCCAGTCTTTTTAATCTACGTCCTGTTCCCAAGCAAACACCATACCTTCTTCGCTTTTGTCTTTCCTATTCCTCTCATTCTCTGGGTGTCTGCGTGGCTTTCCTCCGGGTGCTCTGGCTTCTTCCCATATTCCAAAAGACGTACAGGTTGCTATGTTGGCGCCGGAAGCGTGGCGACACTTGTGGGCTGTCCCCAGAACACCCTATGCAAACGATGTATTTCACTGTGTGTTTTGATGTACATGTGACTAATAAAGATATATTTTCTTATCCCAGCATGTCCTATCTCTGCCTTGTCTGTGTCTAACCAGCAGCACACACTTACCTTCCCACCTATCACCTCCTTCCCCACAAAATTTAGCCTTTGGATTAAATTCCTCCCTTGCCCATGAGTTACAGATCAAAAGGTTTCTCCAGGGCTGACACAGTAGTGCAGTGGTTGGCACTGCTTGCTGACCACTCCAGCAACCCAATTTCATCCTGACTTTGGGTGCTGTTCATATTGAGTTTATATGTTCTTCCTGTAACTCTTTGGTTTCCCCAGGAACTCTGGTTTCCTCCCGCATCCCAAAGAATAGTGGTCGGTTAATTAAATTACACCTGGTGTAGATAAGCAGCAAAAGAATCCAAGGAAAATTAGTGGGCATTTGAGAGGAAATAGATCACTGGAAAATAAGGGGGGGGGGGGGGAGTGAGACTAATGGAATTGCCCTACAAGGAGTTGGCATGGACCAGATTGGCTGAATCACTTCCTCAGTGCCGTACTCAGCAAGTAAGTCTAATCTATGGTTCCAGGTTTCACACAGCATGCTGCATTCAGCACATCAAATAAACAAAAAATACAGAGAGTGAAACCAGGGCACAATACCTGAAGACAAATGAGAGAAGGGTTGATTTTAATTCCTTTTTCTGGCACAAAGCAGGCAGTAACAACTTTGGAATACACTTCCATACTAATTGTTGTGCTCCTCACTAATTATGGACATCTGTAACTTTTCCGCAGGGAATCTGCTCCTCCAAAAGGAGGAAGACATACAGATGAGCTTGAGGTAGATAAGGCTGCAACTGAAAAGTAGAAATGGTCTGTTTGCATTTTCTGGTGGAGTGTTGTTCCTTCTATTTGACCAAAAGTTAGGCCACCTGCAAATTCATCTACCCAAAGGAAACAAAGATAGTAGGCTTGATGGAACCGCAAAGATGTAAGAACACCATATTTATGCTCCCACAGAAGAACCCCAATAGGAATAAACCAAGCTGTCAGTGACATTGATTCTGAGATCAGCTGGAAGGATCCACAGCCAAACTACACTGACTAGCCACACGCACCAATTATTTCTGTAGGCTTGTGGGTAGGCAGCCTCCAGATGTGCTGGAAGTCAAATGCAGAGCTCAGTCACTGGCTGCAATTGTACCATTATAGCACCAGAATCAGAAAAAGTGGACTAAGTGTCAAAAATTAGATCCCCATCTGAGCAAGTATGTTGCTGGATCTGGTTGGAACTGTCGTAGACTGACATGGATGGCTACCATCCTCATAGCTACTTGGTACACTACCTCCTTCATCAGCAGTTAAATTAGGGATATTAATGCAGATCATAGATTCAGTTTTAAAACATGGAAGCAGGCACTTTGGTCCAACTCGTCCATACCGACAAGATGACTATCTACACTAATCCCACTTCCCTACATTTGGCCCATATCCCTCTAAATCTTTTCTATCTATGTACCTGTCCAAATGTCTTTTAAATGTTATAATTGTACCTGTCTCTACAGTTTCCTCTGTCAGGTTGTTATACCACCACCGTTTGTGTGAAAAACTTGCCCCTCAGCTCCCTTTTAAATCTCCCACTTTGCTCTCTAGATTTAGACTCCCCTGCCTGACAGAAAAAAAGACTACCCTCTCAATGCCCTTCAGTTCTATAAACATCTATGCCCCTCAGCCTCCTTCACGCCAGGGAAAATAGTCCCAGCCTATCCAATCTCTCCTTATATCTCAAGCCCTCCAGTCCAGGCAACATTCCTGTGAATCTTTTCTGCACCCTCTCCAGCTTAATTACATCCTTCCTATAGTGTGGCAACCAGAACTGCACACAATACTCCAAGTGCAGCCTAACCAATGTTTTGTACAACTGTAGTATTGCATCTCAACTCCTATACTGTTCCATGTTGCCTACAACCTTCACATGGATCACTCTTGCCTTCATTTTTGTATGATTGCTTTGTCTACTGTTGCTCAGCCTTCACAATATTACAAGTAAGTTAATATGGGTGAAGAATTTGTTGAGAAAATGAAAATGAGAGTTGTTTAACAGATGATAAGCTTATATTGTTTATGCTATTGCCCAAGGATAAAATTATTGCCCGAGTGTGAACCCTAGGCCCATTTTTCTTGTTCAAGTGGAATCTGCATTAATCATTGAGTGAAATGAGCTGCCTTGGACTCTGGATAGCTGTATTTTTGCTCCACTGGGAGGATCAAGTGGGGGAAGCAACCTGGGACCTGGGCAATATCCATATTTTTCATCCCTACCCTCCTATACAGTGTATAGAAAACACAGAGCAAATATTTAGTGGTGGGTAAACACTGGAATTTTGGCGGTAAAGACTGGTTGGGTGGGATAGGGTGGGGATTTAGAGAGCAGTAGAAGAGGAGATGCACCCTTAGCAGTACAGACCCCTAGTCAGTTCCATGCAAATTAGATAGGATTTCTTTATTAGTCACATGTACATCGAAACACACAGTGAAATGCATCTTTTGCATAGAGTGTTCTGGGGGCAGCCCACAAGTGTCGCCACGTTTCCGGCGCCAACATAGCATGCCCACAACTTTCTAACCCATAGGTCTTTGGAATGTGGGAGGAAATCGGAGCACCCGGAAGAAACCCACACAGACACGGGGAGAACATACAAACTCCTTACAGACAGCAGCTGGAATTGAACCTGAGATTGCTGGTGCTGTAAAGCATTACACTAACCGCTACACTACTGTGCCTGTGTTAGGACTTTTCTCTTTGGAGCGAAGGAGGATGAGAGGTGACTTGATAGAGGTGTACAAGATGATAAGAGGCATAGATCGAGTGGACAGTCAGAGACTTTTTCCCAGGGCGAAAATGGCTAACATAGGGGGGCATAATTTTAAGGTGATTAGAGGAAGGTATGGGGGGATGTCAGAGGTAAGTATTTTACACAGAGAGTGGTGGGTGCGTGGAACACTCTGCCGTCAGAGATGGTGGGGGCAAATACATTAGGGATATTTAAGAGACTTTTAGATAGCTACATGAATGATAGAGAAATGGGAGGGAAGGGTTAACATTTGGGAGGGAAGGGTTAGATAGATCTTAGAGCAGGATAAAATGTCGGCACAACATTGTAGGCCAAAGGGCCTGTACTGTGCTGTAGTGTTCTATGTTCTCTGTTTTTGTAGAAGACACAAACTTTGACAAGATTAACATTGAAGGAAAACCACCAGGATTGCTACATATGCATTTTGTGGGTTTTATTTGGGGGGGGGGGGTGTCACCATTCTAAGAAAAAAATACATGAAGGATGTCATTCATTCCAGTCCCACTCCCATCCTCCAAATGCTGCACTCACTCTGTGACTGTCACTGGGTGTTACTGTTGTGCACTTGACCATAATCAAACAATGAAGTTAGCCCAGTGTCTAATAATTACATTGCATGAGAAAAAACTCCTGTCTTTAAAATAATACTTTTCATCCAATGAAAGGCATTGGCAAACCTAGTAATATACCAAAAGACTTTCAAGTGGCCATAAAAGACTTGAGATTGTTCAAAACTTGAGATTACAGTGTCAAGGTGGTGTTATTACTGCCTGCAATTCACGTCTAGCTTTGAAATCCTGGTAATTTGATGATAGGCTCTTCATCACCTCAAGCCACTCTAACCTCCACAACCACCTGCACACATCACCCAACAGGGCAAAGGTTACACAGCTAATGTTTTACTTGGAAAAGTTTGTGCGATCAGTGTTCTCTGAGCTCCTACAGATTGCTTAAGAAATCCAGTAATTTAAAAAAATCATACAAGTGATCACTTGTATCATTTGTTTACTGCTGCATCATCTGGTGAATGTGAAGTTATCTGACCCCTTGCAACACCTGCACCTTGCAGATAACACTTGATTTTTTTCATCCTGAAAATCAAGTAGGTTGTAAAATGGCCAAATAATCTATTCTTCCAGGTTACTGTCTGGGCAGTTATGTTGAAAATTGATCCTGCTGTCTTTGTTTCTGATCATCATTCTTCAAAAAAAATGCAAAGCCATTGGAAAAGCCTCTTTGAAGAAGGTTCAGAGAATTGTAAAATGATGCCAAACCACCAGTTTTCTCAAAGCATGTGGAGAGCCAGCAAGGTAAGTGCTGGGAACAGTGGGCCCCCATTATAAAAGGGTTGTGCTAACAAAAAAAAGTTTTAATAAAAAAAAGCTGAAATTAAAGATGGATTAATGACAGCCATTTGAGATTCATGAAACATTGAATGCTATAAATAAAAAAAAACTCCTATAGGTATTTCAAATTATTTACTTAAAAACAGATTTAAAACATAACTATAAAGACTTCCATAAATATAGCACCTGAAATATAAAGAAATCTGAAAACACTTTGATAAGATATCTTTATTAGTCACATGTACATTGAAACATACAGTGAAATGCATCTTTTGTGTAGAGTGTTCTGGGGACAGCCTGCAAGTGTCACCACTCTTCCGGCACCAACATAGCATGCCCACAACTTCCTAACCTGTACGTCTTTGGAATGTGGGAGGAAACACACGCAGACAAGGGGAGAATGTATAAACTCCTTACAGACAGTGGCCGGAATTGAACCCGGGTCACTGGCACTGTAAAGCGTTACGTTAACCACTACATGACGAGATGCAATCAGAAAAAAGTGGACGGCAAGACTAGGAAGGACATATAAATTGGAGAGAGGGGGAGGTGGATTAAAAGTTTGGTTACAGAGGTGGGCTTGAAAGAGGAGGTAAGAGTCAAGAGATTTAAAGAGGAAATTTAAATGACCACATGTGTGACTGCCATTGCTGGAGGAAAAAATTGGGGGCTATGCCAAAGGAAATGCCAGAATCAGAGGGACAGATTTCAAGGGGGCTGTAAGAGTAGAGTAATTTCCAGAGGAAGAAAGGAGCCAGGCCATGTAGGAACTTAACTACAGGAATGAGAAGTTTAAATTTGAGGTAATGATGGACCATGAGCCAGTGTAGGTCTGTAATAATGGGTGAGTGTGTTACTGATGGAAGATTTTTGAATGATTTAAGTAAGCCATTTAAGCCCTCTGTACGTGTTACATCACTCAATGGCCATCTTCTGTCCAAACAACCTCTGAGTGAAGAATGGGAGGTTGACCAGGTGAGCACTGAAATTGGATGAGGGCTTCAGTAACGTATGGGATAAGGGAAGAAATAGAGGAAGACAATGCCTTGAAGTTGTAACAACAAACAATTACTTCTTTCCAATAGAGAAGATGGGTGCTGAAAACTCACTTTGAAGGGGAATGGACACCAAGTATTTGAACAGCTGAGACATTGACTGTGGAAACAATCAATGGTGAGGGTGCAGTATCTGCAGCAGTGTCTAAATGCACTGGGTTCAGTCTTCTCAGTGTTGTTAGCCATGCATCAGTTTGTAGCAATCTCATTTCTGAGCCAGAAGGTAACAGTCTCATTCCAGACTAGGGCACAAGATGTCAAGGCTGACAGCTTAATGCAGTACTGAGCAAATGCTGCTCTGTCGTGAAGTGGTTTCTTTACCCCCCACAAATAAACACCAGCAGTTCCAAGACACTAGTTTTCAGAGAAGTAGGGGAGTTGTTCCTGTTATCCTGGTGAACACAAATCCATCAATCAACATTTCTAAAACAAATTGACCAGTCATTATCACCATATTGTTTGCCTGAGCTCGCTGTAAAATAATTGGCTGCTATGATTTCTATATTACTTGTGAAGATACTTCGGTAGTACTTTATTGGCTGCAAATCGAAAAAGGTGTTCCAAAACTGCAAGTCATCCAAGGACACAAGTCAATCACTCAGTCTGACAACACTGAGCCAACTGATGGGGAAGAGACGGTAGAAGAGATGAAGAGTTGTGAGGTCATGGACCGCATCCGGATTACGGAAGAGGAGGTGCTGACTGTCTTGGGGTATAATAGGGTGGATAAGTCCCCAGGGCCTGACGAGGTGTCCCCTCGGACGTTGTGGGAGGTGAGTGCAAAAATTGCAGGAGCCCTGGAAGAGACATTTAGAACATCGTTAGCTACAGGTGAAGTGCTGGAGGACTGGAGGATAGCTAAAGTTGTCCCATTGTTCAAGAAAGGCTCTAAGAACAAGCCAGGAAATTATAGGCTGGTCACCCTGATGTCAGTCATCAGTGAATTATTGGAAGGTATTCAGAGGAACAGGATATACAAGTACTTGGATAGACAGGGCCTAATTAGGGATAGTCATCATGGCTTTGTGCATGGCAGGTCATATCTAATCAATCTTCTTGAGTTTTTCGAGGATGTTACAGGAAGGTTGATCAGGGGAAGGCGGTGGACATTGTCTACATGGACATTAGCAAGGCCTTTGACAAAGTCCCACATGGGACGCTAGTGCAGAAGGTTAAGTTGCTTGGCACTCAGGATGAATTAGTTAATTGGATTCAACGTTGGCTTAGCAGGAGAAGCCAGAGAGTGGTAGTAGATGGTTGTCTCTGTGATTGGAGGCCTGTGACTAGTGGTGTGCTCTAGGTATTGGAGCTGGGCCCATTGTTGTTTATCATCTACATTAATGATGTAGATGATAATGTGGTAAACTGGGTCAGCAAATTTACAGATGACACCAAGATTGGGGGCCTAGTGGACAGCGAGGAAGGCTATCAAAGCTTGTAAAGTAATCTGGACCAGCTGGGAAAATGGGCTGAAAAATGGCAGATAGAATTTAATGCAGACAAGTGTGAGGTAATACACTTTGGAGGACAAACCAGGGTAAGACTTACATAGTGAATGGTAGGGCTCTGAGGTGTACTGTAGAACAAAGCGATCTGAGAATACAGATCCATAATTTCTTGAAAGTAGCACCACAAGCAGATAGGGTCATAAAGAGAGTTTTTGGCACATTGGCTTTCATAAATCAGGGCACTGAGTACAGCAGTTGGGATGTTATGTTGAAATTGTATAAGACATTGGTGAGGCCAAACTTAGAGTATTGTGTGCAGTTCTGGTCACCTACCTACAGGAAAGAGTGCAGAGAAAATTTACATGGATGTTGCCGGGACTTGAGGATCTGAGTTATAGGGATACGTTAAGACTTTATTCCCTGGAGCATAGGAGAATGAGGGGAGATCTTATAGAAGTATACAAAATTATGAGGGATATAGTTAGGGTGAATGCATGCGGGATCTTTCCCCTCAGGTTGGGGGAGACTAGAACTAGAGGTCATAGGTTTAGTGCGAAAGATGAAATATTTAAGGGGAATCTGAGGGGGAACTACTTCACACAGAGGATGGTGCGAGTGTGGAATGAGCTGCCATTGGAAGTGGTGGATGCAGGTTCAATTGTAACATTTAAGAGAAGTTTGGATAGGTGCACAGATGAGAGAGATATGGAGGGCTATGCTCCGGGTGCAGGTAGATGGGACTAGGCAGAAAACCAGGCCAGCATGGATTAGATGGGCCAAAGGTCCTGTTTCTGTAGTGCTCTATGACTCTATGACTTTAAGAGACAGGGCTGTTACCTCTGTTTTTCACTGACATTTCTTGGGCCAACAGGACAGTCAATGCCCAGGGTAGTAATCTCAATCAGTGCTGGGCTAACAACTACGTATACCATAAGACACCATACTAACATAATTATACCATAATATACTATACTAACAACTTATACCATAAGACAATAAGACCATGAGACATAGAAACAGAATTAGGCCATTCGGCCCATTGAGTCTGCTCTGCCACTCAATCGTGGCTGATTTTTTTCCCTCTCAACACCATCCTCCTTCCTTCTCCCTGTAACCTTTGACACCCTGACTAATCAAGAACCTAGCAACCTCTGCTTTAAATATACCCAATGACTTGGCCTCCACAGCCATCTGTGGCAATGAATTCCACAGATTCACCACCCTCTGGCTAAAGAAATTCCCCCTCATCTCTGTTCTAAAGCAACGTCCTTCTATTCTGAGGCTGTGCCCTCTTTATCCTAGACTCTCCCACTACTGGAAACATCCTCTCCACGTCCACAGTCCAGGTCTCTCAATATTTGGTAGGTTTCAATGAGATCCCCCCCCCCCATCCTTCTAAACTCCAATGAGTACAGACCCAGAGCTGTCAACTACTCCTCATACATTAACCCTTTCATTCCCAGGACCATTCCTGTAAACCTCCTCTGGAGTCTCTCCAACGCCAGCACATCCTTCCTTAGATACAGGGCCCAAAACTGCTCACAATACTCCAACTATGGTCTGACTAACGCCTTATAAAGCCTCAGCATTACATCCTTGCAGTTATATTATGGTCCTTTCAAAATGACTGCCAAAATTGCATTTTTCATCCTTGCCACTGACTCAACCTGCAAGACACTAGGACTGCCAAGTCCCTTTGCACCTCCGATTTCTGAATTCACTCCCCATTTAGAAAATATCTACACCTTTATTTCTTCTTTCAAAGTGCATGACTGTACACTTCGCTATGCTGTATTCTATCTGCCTCTTCTTTGCCTGTTCTCCCAACCTGTCCAAGTCCTTCTGCAGACTCCCTGCTTCCTCAACACTACCTATCCCTCCACCTATTTTTGTATCATCCACAAACTTGGCCACAAAGCCATCTATTCCGTCATCCAGATCATTAACATATAACGTGAACAGTAGCAGACCCAACACCGAACCCTGCGGAACACCACTAGTCACCGGCAGCCAACCATAAATGGTCCCCTTTATTCCCACTCTTTGCCATCTGCTCGTCAGCCAATCTTCTATCCATGCCAGTACCTTTCCTGTAATACCATGGGCTCCTATCTTGTTTAGCAGCCTCATGTGCGGCACCTTGCCAAAGGCCTTCTGAAAATCCAAGTAAACAACATCCGTAGACTCTCCTTTGTCTAACATGCCTGTTACTTCCTCAAAGAATTCCAACGGATTTGTCAGGCAAGATTTCCCCTCATGGAAACCATGTTGACTTCGGCCTATTTTATCATGTGCTTCCAAGTACCCTGAAACCTCATCCTTAATAATGGACTCAAACATCTTACCAACCACTGAAGTCAGGCTAACTGGCCTAGTATTTCCTGTCTTATGCCTCCCTCCCTCCTTAAAGAGTGGGGTAACATTTGGGATTTTCCAGTCCTCAGAAGCTACTGCTGACTCCAGTGATTCTTGAAAGATCACTACCAATGCCTCACAATCTCTTCTGCAACCCCTGTCAGAACCCTGGGATGTAGTCTTATGGTGCAGTTACTTATCCTCCTTCATACCTTTCAGCTTCCCAAGCACCTTCTCCTTAGTAATAGCGACTACACTCACTTCTGCCCCCAACTCTCTCGAATTTCTGGCATGTTGCTGGTGTCTTCCACAGTGAATACTGATGCAAAATACTTACTCAGTTCATCCGCCATTTCTTTGTTCCCCATTACTACCTCTCCAGCGTCATTTTTCAGCGGCCCGATATCCACTCTTCCCTTTCTTTTACTCTTCATATATCAGAAAAAACATTTGGTATCCTCTTTTATATTATTGGTTAGCTTACCTTCATACTTCATTTTTTTCCCCTTATTGCTTTTTTAGTTGCCTTCAGTTGGTTTTTAAAAGCTTCCAAATCCTCCAGCTTCCCACTAATTTTTACAATATTGTGTGCCCTCTCTTTTGCTTTTATGCTGTCTTTGACTTCCCTTGTCAGCCACAGTTGCCTCATCCTCCCTTCAGAATGTTTCTTCTTCTTTGGGATGAACTGATCCTGCATCTTCCAAATTACTCCCAGAAACTCCTGCCATTGCTGCTGTACTGGAAGGGTCCCTATCCAATCAACTTTGGCCAGCTCCTCTCTCATGCCTCTGTATTTACTTTTTCTTAACTGTAATATCAACACGTCTGATTTTATCTTCTCCCTCTCAAACTGCAGGGTGAATTCTATCGTATTATGATCCTTGCCTCCTAAGGGTTCCTTTACCTTCAGCTCCCTAATCAAATCTGGTTCATTGCACAACACCAAATCCAGAATTGCCTTTCCCCAAGTGGGCTCGACCACAAGCTGCTTTAAAAAGCCATCTCATAGGCATTCTACAATTTCCTTCTCTTGGGATCCAGTACCAACCTGATTTTTCCAATCTACTTGCATATTGAAACCCCCTGTGACTACCATCACATTGTCCTTCTTACATGCCTTTTTGATCTCCTGTTGTAATTTGTACCCCACATCCTGGTAACTATTTGGAGGCCTGGGTATAACTCCCATCAGGGTATTTTTACCTTCACAGTTTCTTAACTCTACCCACAAGGATTCTACATCTTCTAATCCTATGTCACTTCTCGATAAGGATTTGGTTTCATTTTTTTTACCAACAGAGCCACCTCACCCCCTCTTCCCACCTGCCCGTCTTTTCGATAGGACGTGTCTCCTTGAATGTTTAGCTCCCAGCTGTAATCTTCTTTCAGTCATGACTCCATGATGCCCACAACATCATACCCACCAATTTCTAACTGCGCTATAAACTCACTTATTTCGTGTACTGCGTGCATTCAAATATAACACCTTCGGTCCTGTATTCACCACCCTTCTTCTCAAATTTGTCTCCATGTTGCCTGAAGTTAAATTCTTATCCCTTTCTAAACTTTCTGTCTTATTCTTTATTCTGGAGACTTCAGTAACCTCTCCTGCACTCTCCTTCCCTTTCACTTTATCAATACTTTTCCAATCTGTTGAACCCACCCCCCTAGTATTTAGTTTAAAGAACTATCCACAGCCCTAGTTATGTGATTCGCCAGGACCCTGGTCTGAGCATGGTTCAGGTGGAGCCCGTCCCATTGGAACAGCTTCCTCCTTCCCCAATACTGGTGCCAATGTCCCACAAAATTCAAAACCACTTCTCCCACACTGATCTTTGAGCCATGCATTTAACTCTCTGATCTTGTTGACCCTGTGCCAATTTGCACATGGGTCAGGTAGCAATCCAGAGATTATTACCTTTTTGGTTCTGCTTTTTAATTAAGATAAAATAAGATTTATTTATTAATCACATGTACATCGAAATATACAGTGAAATGCATCTTTTTGAGTAGAGTGTTCTGGGGGCAGCCCGCAAGTGTCGCCACGCTTCCGGCACCAACATAGCATGCCCACAACTTCCTATCCCTTACGTCTTTGGAATGTGGGAGGAAACCAGAGCACCTGGAGGAAACCCATGCAGACACGGGGAAAACGTACAAACTCCTTACAGACAGTGGCCGGAATTGAACCCGGGTCACTGGCGCTATAAAGCGTTACGCCAACTGCTACACTACCTTGCCTGAATTTAGTCCCTAGCTGCTCAAATTCCCTCAGCAAAACCTCTTGCTGTTGTTGGTTCCCAGTGGGGTCCACCAGCTCCTACATCATGCAGCTACACCAACTCACCTGATCCTGCATCCCTACTTTATTTAATTAGTTGTAATTTGGTGCAATTTTGTTTAACTACTATAAAAAAAAACTTTCACTGTTCTTACCTGCTACTCACCTGTCCCTCCTCGCTGAAGCCTCTTGAGCCAAAGCCTCAGATTCTCACTCCTACACTGGTCCACTCACACAATGGCCACTCCAAAAGTTCAGCTTACATTACAGTTCAGCTTCCTTGAATTTTCCAACTCTCACCTGTATCGCAGAGTTATCCATGTACCTGTTCAAGATTTGTATTAATTATAGAAGTGTAGATGAGATTTGACCATCAAAATAACTTGGGCCTTACTCTCAAAGACATTGAGCAGCAGGGGCATTCACAGGGCCTGCAATTTCTGGTCCTAATGTTCAATTTGAAAGTACTCAAACATATCTGACTAGTTTGTTCCTGTATTTAATGACCTTTAATAGAAAACGTACTTCCTGGCATCTAACCTAAACCTATGCCAATGGGATTACAAAACATGGCCTCTGCTTGTACCATATTTGTTATTTCAAATATCAATTCTAAATTCAATTGTGTGGCACCGTTTACTTCGCCATTATGAAATTGAAAATAGACTTTACCTGAGGTGAAATATCTGAGGGTACCCATGGATTCATGCAGCATATAAACAGACCATCCAGCCCAAGTCATCCATGCCGACCAGTGGGCATCCTTCCATATTAATCCATTGCCTATCATATCCAGGTTGTTTAGTGTCACTTTGGATATTTGACCAATCTTTTCCCAGTATGACTCCCACTTGGGCATCCAATGTAACTTCTGCAATAGGTGCTTACCAAATGAAACCTTTCCCCATTAATACCCATCACATCCACAGATCTCAGAGCTGACCTTCTATGTTTCTTCTCCCCTGATCCCTGGTCCTTCCTGGCTCCCTGACTCTCTGGATTTGCTGGCTTTCCATTTGAGGCCCGAATCCCAATCCCTGATCTCCCAGCAACACTTCAGCCAAGGCTCTGGACATCCAGTCAACAAATCCCAAAATCCTCAGCCCCGACCTCAAAATCCATACTCCAATCCCCCAAAAAGGCACTAATCTAAGGTAAACTGTAACCACCAAAACTTTGTCCAATTATTTCTCTGATATCTGAGCCACATAGAACAATACAGGACCTTTGGCCCACCATGTTGTGCCAACCTTTAAACCACGCCTAAGATAATCTAATCCCTTCCACCCACATATCCCCCTATTTTAAATTCCACCACATGCTTATCTAACAATCTCTTGAACTTGACCAATGTACTGCCTCCACCGCTACCCCAGACAGCATATTCCATGCACCAACCATTCTCTGGGTAAAAAACCTCCCTCTGATATCTCCCTTGAACTTTCCACCCATTACTTTAAAGCCATGCCCTCTTGTATTGAGCATTGGTGCCCTGGGAAAGAGGTGCTGGCTGTCTACTCTATCTATTGTTCTTAATATTTTGTATACCTCTATCATGTCTCCTCTCATCCTCCTTCTCTCCAAAGAGTAAAGCCCTAGCTCCCTTAGTCTCTCCTCATAATCCATAGTCTCCAAACCAGGCAGCATCCTGGTAAATCTCCTCTGCACCCTTTCCAATGCTTCCACATCCTTCCTATAATCAGGCGACCAGAACTGGACACAGTACTCAAAGTGTGGTCTAACCAGAGTTTGCCATATCATGATTCAGTAGCTCCTGAGTGCTGGACTTTTGACATTACAGTACCAAAGCTTCCTTCAATGTCCCAAGCTGAAACAACCATTGGTACCCAGCCAATGACTACAAAGCACGCTTTTTACACCACGTTTCAATTACTAGGTCACACCAATCTAATGAACAATTCAATCACACCATCTAATAACAATTAAAAATAACAACTTGTAAAAGACAGTTGGACAGGTACATGGATTGGAAAGGTTTAGCAGGTTATAAGATAAGATAAGATATCTTTATTAGTCACATGTACATCAAAACACACAGTGAAATGCACCTTTTGTGTAGAGTGTTCTGGGGGCAGCCCCACAAGTGTCACCACATGTCCGGTGCCAACATAGCATACCTACAACTTCCTAACCTGTACGTCTTTGGAATGTGGGAGGAAACTGGAGCACTCCAAGGAAACCCAAGCAGATACAGGGAGAACATACAAACTCCTTACAGAATTGAACCCGGGTCGCTGGCGCTATAAAACGTTACACTAACCGCTACACTACCATGCCAGCAAACACCAGCAAATGGGACTAGTTTGGATGGGGTATTTTGGCTGGCATGGACTAGTTGGGTCAAAGGGTCTGTTTCCATGCTGTTTAATTCTGACTCTATGATTCTATCTGAACAATTCTAATTATACCTTCGGTATAAAGGTAAATAATCCTGATTTTTTGAAATTTGTTCTTATTACCACACGTCAGCCTAGCCCGGCTAAGATTTTGTAGCACCATGAAAATACTGCTTAGATATTTCTAGAGGCCCATCATCCTCATCAGCTGGAAGGCCACAATTAGGAATAATCCCTTGAATGAAGACAAATCACAAATGGCAAAATGTTTGTTGTTTTCTCCATCACCATCTCACACAAATGATCAGCTATGACTTAAGGACTCTGGCTTGACCCATTACCTTTAGTACTACTTGTGTATCTTGCATGGTATTTCCTAGCCCTAAGTACACCATAATGTAGTTGATCAGATGAAATGAAGTCTAGCATACAAAGGTCAATTCACCTAATGCAGCCTTAAACTTTTTGATGTGACTCAAGTTGTTAACTCCTTTTTGTCATTTATTTTGTTAGCCATGAGTTTGAATATTTAAAAGTTTCTTTATTCAATTGATAAAATTGATGTACACCTGCAGGTGCAGCTAGCAATTAGGAAGGAAAATGGTATTACATGGGGAATTGATTACAGGAGCAAAAATGTCTTAACACAATTACATAGGGCCTTGGTGAGACCACTTCTGGAATGGTGTACAGTTTTGGTCTCTTTACCTAAAAATGATATAGAACATAGAACAGTATAGCGCAGGACAGGCCCTTCAGCCCACCATGTTGTGAGGAACTAATTAAACCAATGATTCCTAATTAATCTAATCCCTTTTCCCCACACATTGAGCATATCACTCCCTTATCTGCATATTTATGTCAGAGTCTCTTAAATGCTCCTATGCTATCTGCATCTACCACCATCCCCGGCAGTGCATTCCAGGTCCCCACCACTCCTTGTGTAAAAAAACTTGCCTCGCACATTTCCTTTGTACCTTCCTTCTCTCACCTTAAATACATGCCCTCTAGTACAAGATATTTCAATCTTGGGAAAAAGATACTGGCTGTCTACTCTATCTATGCCTTGCATAATTTTATAAACTCCTATCAAATCTCCCCTCAGCCTTCGCTGCTCTAGAGAAAACAGCCCCAGCTTATCCAACCTGTCTTCATAGCACAGGTCCTCCAAACCAGACAGCATCCTGGTAAACCTCCTCTGCACCTTCTCCAAAGCCTCCACATCATTCCTATAATGAGGCAACCAGAACTGAATGCAACACTCTAAATGTGGCCTAACCAGAGTTTTATAAAGCTGTAACATAACTTCCTGGCTCTTGAACTCAGTGTCTTGACTAATGAGGGCAAGCATGTCATACGCCTGCTTTATCACCCTATCAACCTGTGTGGCTACCTCTAGGGAACCATGTACCTAGACCCCAAGATCTCTGTTCATCAACACTGTTAAGGATCCTGCCACCTCACATTTGCCCAGATTAAATTCCATCTGCCACTTTTCAGCCCATATCTGCAACTGATCTGTATCCCACTGTACCCTATGTCAATTTTTGTCTCATCTGCAAACTCACTCACGCACCCTACCACATTTTCATACAAATCATTTATATCTATCAGAAACAACAGAGGTCCTAGTAATGATGCCTGTGGAACACTACTGGTCAGAGACCTCCATCCAGAAAAAGACCCATCCGCCACTACCCTCTGTCTTCTATGGGCAATCCAATTTTAGATCCAATCAGCCAAGTCACTGTGGGTCCCATGCATTCTAATTTTCTGGATGAGCCTACCATGCGGGACCTTGTCAATATAGTGCAGCAAAGATTCACTGGACCAATTCCAGGGAAGGCTGGTTTGCCATATGCAGACAGGTCAAATAGACTAGGTCTGTGTTGTTTAGAGAATAAAAAAGAGATCTTACTGAAAGTTACAGTAGTCCTGTAGGGTTTGACAGGCTGGATGAAGGGAGGATCTTTCTTCTGGCTGGGGAGTCAGAGTCTCCAGGGGGTCAGAGAATGTGGTGGACTAATTAGAATGGAGATGAGGAGAAATTTCTTCATTGAGAGGGTAGTGAGTCTTTGGGAATTCTCTACCATGGAGGACAGTGGAAGCTGGGTTATTGAGTTCAGTTAAAATAGAGATCCATAGATTTCTGAATATTAGGTAATTAACATATACGAGGATAGTTTAGGAAAGTGCCATTCAGGTAGGTCAGTCATGATCTTGATAAATGGCAAAGCAGGCTTGAACGGCCTGCTCCTGCTTCCATTTCTTATATTCTTATGTTAATCCAAAGTAATATGATAACAGACACAATGCACAATGTAGCATAGGGAAATTACTGTGAATAGGATATTTGTTCATTGGTAAAAAGTTAACTCTGAAAAGGAGAGAACCTCTGTAAAATTCCCCTTATCAAGGAGAGGAAAGGTCACTTACTGGAACCATTAATTCTGTTAAGAGAGAAAACAATTGTGCATACCTTGAACTGTAACACAGTCTATGAAGACTAACAAACAGTAATCATCAAGATATTACACACAAAGACAGACACAGTACATCAAACGTGCCCTTCACCTATCAATTCGATGTATAAATGACTATTGTTGGGTCAGTGATCTCTTTAATAAAATTTTAGGCTTAAAGATCAAGACCTTGGATTCTTCCAGCACTGTAAAGACTTCTGGAACAAACTGCTTTTGGATGCAAACACATATTTTTACTTGAGCTCCTGTTTAGTGAACTACTACAAAATTGCCAATGAAAGAGTGCTATTATTCTTATTTTTACACACTTAAAGTTTTAAGTATCATTAAGTGATTAAAAAATTAATGTAAATGACTTACATAGAGTCTGTAAAGGTTCTTGTAGCTCTGCAGCATTAATCCATCTCATAGTCCAAATGCCCTTTATTAGATCACACAGCTGTAGAGGATGAGTTAGCCTGGCTCTGAACTTTGCACTGGTCATATAGGATTAACATTGTTTTAATTTTTTTAAATACACATGTGGTTCAAGGCTTTCAGACTGTGCCATGAACAAAATTCAGATCTTTGTATATTCCCTGACCAAACTCTCTTGGGGCGAGAAATTTAATGGCATGTCTTCTGTTACTCGAGTTCAAGATTCGTCCCCCGTGCTTCCAATATGGGCGAGAAGGAGCTTGCATTGTATGTACTGCCCAACACAGTTCTTGCCTGAAACAGTCATTTTAAATGCATTAAGGCTCCAGTTGTTTGGGACAACAAGAAAACTGAGTGCTGTCTGTGGCTGAGTTGGCAGCATGGAGGCAGAAAGTTGTTGGTTCAAATTTTGAACACAAGAATCTGGGCATTTGTTTTGGTGGCATACTGAAGGAAGTCACAATACTTGTGGTGGAGAGGAGTGTCGTGGATGTGCTATTATGTAACCACCTCAGAGACTGATTGAAAGCTGCTGAGTGGACAAGGGTTCTTGGCAGGTTTATAAGGACAAAGTATTGTGTTTGTTTTTTTTAAAGGGGGAAGATGTGTTATTATGTAGTTATAATAAAGAACTCCAGTTCCCAGTAGGCAATGCAAGGGGTCACATGGGAAAACAGGAAGTGGCTGAAAAGAGCGGGAAAAGCAGCCAGCCTGTCTGTTGCAAGTCTGTTGTTGTTTTGTCGTTTTAATAAATGTTCAGATAATAAACCCACGCCAAGTTTGTCTTGTGATGAAGAACAAACATAACATGGTGTCATAAGTTGGTGTGAGGTATGAACAAGGAAAGTAAATGAATACTGTGTGCAATTGAGAAAGAGACTCAGTGAGTACGAAAGAAAAGCTGTAAAAAGACGGAGAAAAAGCCAGCCGGTGTGGCGAAGGAGCACATTGTTCCTGAAGTTCAAGCAGTCACCAGATTTGCCAAGAGAGATCACAAGATCACAAGACAAGGGAGCAGAAGTAGGCCATTTGGCCCATCGAGTCTGCTCCAAAGAAAAGGAAAAAAGAAAAAGAAATGAGAAATTGGGAGGGAGGGGGCAAAAAAAACCTAACCCCAATTTCCGGCCTTATCCCCATATCCCTTGATACCCCAACTATTTAGATATCTATCTATCTCTTCCTTAAACGCCTCCAATGATCTAGCCTCCACTGCTGTACGTGGCAAGGAATTCCACAAATTCACCACCCTCTGGCTAAAGAAATTTCTCCTCATCTCTGTTTTAAACCTGTACCCTCTAATTCTAAGATTGTGCCCTCTGGTCCTGGACTCACCCACCAAGGGAAACAGCTTGACCACATCTAGTCCGTCCAGTCCTTTCAACATTTTAAATGTCTCTATGAGGTCCCCTCTCATTCTTCTGTACTCCAGTGAGTACAGTCCAAGAGCCGACAAATGCTCATCATACTTAAGCTCTTCCATTCCGGGAATCATCCTCGTAAATCTCCTCTGAACCCTCTCCAACATCAGCACATCTTTCCTAAGATATGGGGCCCAAAACTGTGCACAGTATTCCAAATGAGGCCTCACTAGTGCCCCGTACAGCCTCATCAACACTTCCTTACTTTTATACACTATACCTCTAGAAATGAATGCCAACATAACATTCGCTTTCTTTACCACCTATCCGACCTGGTGGTTAACCTTTAAGGTATCCTGCACAAGTACCCCTAAGTCCCTTTGTACTTCTGTACTTTGAATTTTCTCTCCTTCTAGATAATAATCTGCCCATTTATTTCTGTTTCCAAAGTGTACAACTGCACATTTCTCAACATTGAATCTCATCTGCCATTTCCTTGCCCATTCTCCTAAACTATCTAGGTCTCTCTGCAACTTTCCTGTCTCCTCAATACTCTCTACTCCTCCACCTATCTTGGTGTCATCCGCAAACTTAGCCACAAAACCATTTACTCCATCATCCAAATCATTAATGTACAAGGTAAAAAGAAGCGGCCCCAACACTGACCCCTGCAGAACACCACTAGTAACCGGTAGCCAACCAGAACAAGATCCTTTTATTCCCACCTTTTGCTTCCTGCCAACCAGCCAATGCTCCACCCATTATGTTATCCTACCTGTAATTCCATGACCTCTTATTTTATTAATCAGTCTCTTATGTGGCACCTTGTCGAAGGCCTTTTGAAAGTCTAAATACACAACATCTACTGCCTCTCCCTTATCCACCCTACCTGTGATTTCTTCAAAAAACTTCAATAGGTTGGTCAGGCAGGATCTTCCCTTCACAAAACCATGTTGGCTAGGACCTATCTTGCCTTGCACCTCTAGGTATTCCATAACCCTATCCTTGAAAATCGATTCCAATAACTTTCCCACCACTGACGTCAGACTAATAGGTCTGTAATTTCCTTTATGCTGCCTCCCACCTTTCTTATACAGCGGAACTATATTTGCGACCCTCCAGTCCTCCGGAACCATGCCGGAGTCTATCGATTCCTGGAAAATTATCACCAATGCCTCTGCTATCTCTAAAGCCTCCCCCTTCAGAACCCGGGGATGCACCTCATCTGGTCCGGGAGACTTATCAGTCTTTAGCCCATTTAGTTTTCCAAGCACCTTCTCTCTAGTAATCTTAACTGAACTCAGTTCCATTCCGTGAGACCCCTGACTAACCAGTATATTGCTGATGTCCTCCACAGTGAAGACCAATGCAAAATACTCATTTAGTTCTTCTGTCATCTCTTTATCATCCATTATAATCTCTCCCGCACCGTTATCAATTGGTCCTATATCAACCCGTGTCTGTCTTTTACTCCTTATATATTCAAAAAAACTCTTAGTATCCTTTTGAATGTTATCTGCCAACTTCCTTTCATAATTCATCTTTTCTTTCCTAACGACCTTCTTAGTTTCTTTCTGGAGGTTTTTAAAAGTTTCCCAGTCTTCTGTTTTTGCACTAATTTTTGCTTCTTTGTATGCCCTCCCTTTTGCTTTTATTTTAGCCTTCACCTCTCTCATTATCCACATTTGTGCCTTTTTTCCATTCAAAACCTTTTTTCTTGGAATATATCTATCCTGCATTTTCCTTATTACTTGTAGAAATTCCTTCCATTTCTGCTCCGCCATCCCTCCAGCTAGCTTACTCTTCCAATCAATTTGGGCCAACTCCTCTCTCATACCACTGTAATTTCCTTTGTTCCACTGAAATATCGATACACCAGTTATCAGCTTCTCCTTCTCAAATTTGAAACTGAACTCAATCATATTGTGATCACTAGTTCCCAATGGTTCCTTTACCTTTATTCCCTAATCACCTCCGGTTCATTACACAGCACCCAATCCAAAACAGATTCAGGTGAGAGGCCGAGAGTTCCCGTTATGGATAAACTAAGTCCTCCCAAGCCTATGCAGTTTACTGGCAATCTAGCCAATAATTGGAAATGCTTCAAACAGTGATTCAACATATATTTAGATGCTAGTGGAGTGGGAAGGAATGATGAAAAATTGAAAGCGTCTATTTTTCTGCACATGATTGGCGAAGATGCTTTGGACATCTATAACAGCTTTCAAATTGATGAGACAGCTTTTAAGTTGGGCACCTTGATGGAAAAATTTGAGGAGTATTTTATCCCAAGTAAAAACATCACATTTGAGAGATATAAATTCTTTTCCTGTGACCAGAAACAAGGTGTTAGCTTCGACCAATACTTAGCTGAGCTTCACACACTGAGTAAGTCTTGTGAATTTGAAGATTTGAGAAACTCACTAGTTAAAGACAGAAGAGTTTGTGGAATTCCAGATAATGGACTCAGAGAAAGACTGTTGCGTGAAAAAGATTTGACCCTGGAAAAGGCGGTGAATATGTGTAGGTCAGCAGAAACCACACGAGCACAAGCTAAGGAGCTGTACAGAGCAGACACAACAGTACATGCTGTGAAAACAGAGAAGCAGCTCCCAAGGCATTTCCGAAAGCAATAGCAAATCAAAGAGGAAGGCTCAAACAGCAAATGCAGCAGATGTGGAGGTAAACACATTCCAAAGATGTGCCCTGCTTATGGGAAGTCCCTCAATAGCTGTGGGAAGAAGAATCACTTTGCAAGGTGCTGTAAAGCTGGGGCTAACAAGAGAAAGTTGCACACAGTTGATGAGAAAATGGAGGAATTCTTTGTGGATTCAGTACAGACTGTGGCTGCTGGTAAAACAGAATGGATTGTTCCAGTAACTGTGAATTAGACAGTAATTCCATTCAAGCTTGACACCGGAGCTCAGGTGAATCTGTTATCCATGGATGATTATAAGACTCTCACAGTAAAGAGTAAGATTTACCCTGTGAAGTTAAAAGTGACAGGCTACACTGGAGAGAAAGTTCTAGTAAAAGGGGACTGTATGGTAACCTTTAAGCACAAGGGGCAGCACTTCAAATCACAGCTACTGATTGTAGATGAGAGAGTACAGGCAATACTAGGTCTGAGTGCATGTGAAAAGCTCAACCTAGTGAAAAGAGTTTTCATAGTAGCTTCACATACCAAAGATGACCACACAACACTCATGGAAGAGTATGCAGATATCTTTGAGGGGCTCGGATGCTTACCTGGTGTTCACAAAATTCACATAGATGACGCAGTGGCTCCTGTTGTCCATGCATGCAGGAAAGTTCCATTTCAACTTAGAGATAAACTTAAACAAGAACTAGCGTACATGGAATGAATGAATGTCATACAGAAAATTGAAGAACCAACAGATTGGGTGAGTTCACTGGTCATTGTGCAAAAGAAAAATGGAGCATTGCGGATATGTCTAGACCCAAGAGATCTCAATAAAGCCATCAAGAGAGAGCATTTTAAATTGCCAACACAGGAGGGGATCATGTCCTGGTCTTCAGGTGCCAAATGGTTTAGCAAGCTCGACGCATCATCTGGATTTTGGCAGATGAAGCTTGATGATGCAAGTTCGAGACTCCACTTTTAACACACCACATGGAAGATATCGCTATCTTCGGCTGCCATATGGGATCCTGTCCGCACCAGAAGTCTATCATAAAACCATCCACATGATTTTTGAGGGCATGCCTGGTGTCGAGACCATGATGGATGACATCATTATCTGGGGGTCCACCAAGGAGGAACACGATACTCGACTGAGACAAGTGCTTGACGTGACAAGGAATGTCAATTTGAAATTAAATAAAGAGAAATGTGAGTTTGGTGTTAAGACACTGATCTTCATAGGAGATGTCATATCTGAAGAGGGAGTGAAGCCCAACCCAAGAAAGACGTCAGCCATTGAAAACATGGAGAGGCCCCAAAACAAAGAGGAGGTGAGATGTTTCTTAGAGATGGTGACTTACCTGGCTAAGTTCATCCCTCGACTGTCAACAGTGTCAGCACCACTTAGGTCACTCCTTGAGCAACAAAATAAATGGATTTGGTCTCATGAGCAAGAAGAGTGTTTCCAGACATTGAAAAGGGTCCTAACTGAAGAGCCTGTGCTGAAGTTTTATGATCCGGTAAGGTGTATCAGGATATCAGCTGATGCATCCCAGCACGGCCTTGGATCAGTACTACTGCAGCAGCTCGATGACAAATGGCAACCTGTGGCCTATGCATCAAGGGCTTTAACAAGTGTGGAAGCCAACTATGTACAAATAGAGAAAGAGCTTCTTGCCACTACATATGCATGTGAAAGGTTCCATCAGTACATCTATGGGCAAGCTATTGAAGTAGAGACAGACCATAAACCATTGGTCTCAATTATGTCCAAACCACTGAATGACTGTCCCATGAGGATACAGCGCATGTTGATAAGGCTGCAGAAATATGATGTGAAGGTGATCTACACACCAGGAAAATATATGTTTGCTGCTGATGCTCTGTCTCGAGCAGTCGACAAGACAGAAAAAAGTGACCAACAGATTAATGCAGATATACAGACCTATGTTGACATGATTGTCACCTCTCTTCCAGTATCTCTGGATAGAACAGAGCAGATTAGGAAAGCAGCAGAGGCAGATGAAACAATGAAAGTACTCAAGGATACAATATGGAAGGGATGGCCAGCAGCAAAGGATGACTGTCCAATGTGTATTCGGGATTATTGGGCATGCAGAGCTGAACTGTCAGTAGTGAAAGATATGGTCTTCAAAGGGAACAGGTTTGTGATTCCAGTGTCACTACGCAAGGAGATGCTCCAGAAGATACACAAAGGGCATCTTGGGGAGGAAAAATGTAAACGTAGAGCACGTGAAGTGATGTACTGGCCAAGAATGAACCAAGACATCAGCCCACCTACTGCTTCATGTGAAAAATGTCTTACCTACAGACCAAAGCAGCAAGCAGAACCACTTACAACACACCTGCGGAAACAAGTACCAGACCAAAAAGGACCATAAAACCAGCTCAGAGACTGATTGAAAGCTGCTGAGTGGACAAGGGTTCTTGGCAGGTTTATAAGTACAAAGTATTGTGTTTGTTTTTTTTTCTTTAAAGGGGGAAGATGTGTTATTATGTGTTATTATGTAGTTATAATAAAGAACTCCAGTTCCCAGTAGGCAATGCAAGGGGTCACATGGGAAAACAGGAAGTGGCTGAAAAGAGTGGGAAAAGCAGCCAGCCTGTCTGTTGCAAGTCTGTTGCAGCCTGTTGTTTTGTTGTTTTAATAAATGTTCAGATGTTAAACCTACGCCAAGTTTCTCTCGTGACGAAAAACAAACATAACAGTGGATGGGGTGCATAGAGACTGATCTGGAGATGAGTTGACTTCTGCTCCTGAATGAGACAGTAAATCCAGACCCTAATGTTTGTAAAAGATCGAATGCACTATTTCAGAAAAACAGGAGTTCTATCCTTAATGTTCCAGCCAAAATTTATCATGCAACTGACATCATTAAAATAGGTTATTGGGTCAGTTTCTCTTTGTCGCTTGCATAAACTTGCTGTGAGCAAATTGAATTCCATTGCTCCTACTTTTTTGGATGTAAGGTTTATTTTGGATGTTCTGAGCTCATGAAAGGCACATTGGGCTTTAGTTCAACTATTTTCCACTGGCAAGATTTTGAAATTAACCAGAACTGGTAACTTGAAGATGACTTTCCATCATACAGCTGGCTTTCAATTAACTGTTAACTATCTGTGACTTGGTTGTAATGAGGGATAATTCTTGTAAACTAATCATGCAAGAAAGAAAGGTTATCCAAGGAAAGAAAATGTTAATCTTTATTCTCCTCTTCAGAAAAACACCACCGAAAAATTGTGTTCACCTCACTTTTGCAAATGATGCGCAGCTCAGCTTCAGTGAATACATTCCTGCAGCCCACAACATTACAAGAAAGTAGCTCCACAGGGACAGTTGATACTCACATGCTTCACAGTTAATTTATTTCTAAATTATCCATCCAAGTCTGTGAGAGATTTGACCAGTTGTCAAACAGGCTGCTGTACCTCATATTACCTGCTGCTTGAGGCATTCAGTTGTATAGCTTGATTATTGGTTTATTGGTTATCAACATGTTCATTCTACATCACCTTCGCTCTTTTTATTTGATTAAGGTACAATAGCTAAAAGCCAAGGTACCATGGGGTGAAACTGCAATGTGTCATGTATTATGTCAGCATGCTGACATGTAGTAGTACAAGTTGTTTTGACACTTTTCTTAAATTATTGCCCAGCATAATTCCATGAGTATGTTAATATGATTCAATGATATTGCTGTGCAAGCAATTTCATGCTTATACACAGAATTCATCTGTATAGTTAACAAGCATACTGCATTTTCATTAAAATTAATAGTATATTTTTAACATATTTACATCAAACATAACATTATAAAAAATGGCACAAAAGTCAGAGTTCTGAGCCACAAATTGGATCCCAATGGAGCTTCAGTCAATATTTTACATTAGCATTTATATCCATTGTTATTTTGCAATAATTCACATGTTTGATGCTTGATAATGATATCTTTCTCCTACAAATAAAATTGGTACAAGCACAATACTATAACAGGACGTGGACTGTCTAATGGGGGAACATATCTTTATTTTGGTAGCCAGTGCTAAGCATCTGTTCGAATTCATGCTCTACTGGAGGCTAGTTGAACCGTACTAATGGAACATTCATTGACTGAGAATAATTGCTCAGGGATCAGATAAGTTTCCACAGTAGTTAATCAAATACAAATGACCTTAGATAATCTCATATATTTATAACATTATATCATTTCTTTTCAAATGTCTCTAATTGCTTAATATCTGATGAATTGGGTTTAAAGTAAATAGAATGTACGGCAACAAACCATTCAGCCCAACTGCTTGTGTTTCTGTTCCACGTTATCTCCTCAGCTCATTTGATCAGCATCTATTTCTTTCACCCTCTTAAATATATCTACATTATTTTCCCAACCATGATAATCTCCCCAAATTGTTACAATAATGCATATTTTAACCACACTCTGGATACTGAGACTTTTCTATATTATTGCTAGGAAAGAATAAAGTTAGACATACATTTATTTTGTCTTTTTCATGACCTCATGACATGCCAATGCACTTCAGAGTCAATGAAATTATTTTTCAAGTATAATCACTGTTGTAACTTACGTGGGCAAACTCAGCAGGTCAATTGGATTCTGAACCAGCTTAAAATATCAGGGAAAATACAGGCACA